>NW_024044897.1:266193-362719 GCF_015852505.1 Tachyglossus aculeatus
GTGTCATGACCACTATGCCGCCATCTGCTCCCTGCTGCACTATGAGCTCATCATGAATGAAAGAGCCTGTATGTGCATACTAGCAGCGTCATGGCTCAGTGGGGGTCTGCTTGGAGTCTTGCTTTCTGCTTCTACCTTCTCCCTCACCTTTTGTGGATCCAATGCTGTCGAGCAGTTCTTCTGTGACGTCCCCCCTCTGCTGAAGATCTCCTGCACTGAGGTCCACATTGCCATTGATGTGAGTGTGGCTACTTGGTTCTTCTCATCTGCAGTCTGCTTCATTTACATCACCCTCTCCTACGTCCGCATCTTCTCAGCCGTGCTGAGGATGCCATCCTCCTAGGGCCTAACCAAAGCCTTCTCCACCTGCCTGCCCCATCTCACTGTCATCATCATGTTTATCTTTACCGCAGCATTTGCCTATCTCAAACCACCTGCAGACTCGCCCTCGACTCTAGATCTGCTGGTCTCCATGTACTACACTGTGGTGCCCCCCACTGTGAACCCCCTTATCTACAGCCTGAGAAACAGGGACCTGCAGGATGCCCTGGGCAGGATCCTAAAGGGGACATTCCTCTGCATCCATTCTGGGACAAAATGTCTGTGTCCATGTACCAATTATTCCCTACCACCCCTTAGAAAAGGAATTGCCCTGTGATATAACGATATATACCACTGACCCAGAGGCCCAACCAACGAGTCGGGATATTCAGGGTTTGTCCAGGTCAGGGAGGTTGGGTGATTGGACTAGGTCTTATCTTGAGAGGAGACAGGGGCATTCACTGATGAAACTCTAGTTTCCAGAACCCAGGTGAGTAAACCATCACAACAGGAGGAGCCATTTCCAAATAATTCTTCCTCAAGCCAGGAATTTCTCTTTCCCATCACCCCATTGTCAAAACCTCAGTCCCCGCCCCACCCAACTCACCCTGGGGGAGGGTCAGAGGATAGAGTCAAGGATATCTCTAGCTCTCTCGAGATTTGAAATCAGAACGTGTCAGCAAATGAAATCGATCAATTTACGGGTTGAATGAGAAGCTGATTGTCTAAAGTGGTATATGAGATGAAGCTGAAACCACGCAGTTGATGTAGATTGTCAATAACTTTAGAAGTAGTTGTGATGTTGGGAGGCAGATGTTGTTGTTTCCATGGGAACCCTGGGGTACAGTACCATTGCTCTAGCTTTACGGACTGGGCCTTTATCTCTACAGGACCTCAGGGACCTCACAGGCAGAGGTTTTTGGCATCGGCCAGATCACGAGGTCCCACCTGAGTTGATCCTCCAGGGGTTCCCCATGCAACAGTGGCTGCTTCATCTTTGGGAATGGGGGACTCTCTAGAGGTCATCTCCCTGCCCATAGAAGATCAGAGAGGGGCTGAGGTTGCCATGTTGTCCCTTCCTTCCTAGACAGCTGCACCCAAGAACTGGAGTGGAGAGAGGTCCATCCCAGCCCAGCAGAGGTCAGAGCCCTCCAGCCCTATGCTGCCCCAGTGAGTGTGACCCGGGGGGTGGAGGAGGAGGAGGCAAAGATCATGATGGGGATGCAAGAGACGGAGCCATTCAGGTGAAATTCTCACACACGGGCCCAGTGTCGGACTTTGGCCAGGAGTGGGTCCTGGACGCCAGAAAATGTTTCTAGTGGGAAATGACAGGGAGAGAATGCGAGAGTGTGATCGGTTTTAGACCAACAGCACTATCATCAGCTCCTCAGTGCAGGAATGTCGGGTGAACGCAATGGAGGTAAGAGATTCATTCCTTCCCTCCTGGATTTACCAGTCTGCTGGGCTAGACTGATCCAAAAGAATTTACAGCTAGGAGGAAATAAGAATGGAAAGGTGGATGCACAGCTTAATAAGTGCTTACAGTCATGTGAATCTATAGGTACGGAAGAGCTGTGAGCAGTTGCGAATGTGTAAATGCAGAGGTGGTATCTGGGCTGACACGGCAAGAGGAGGAGAAACATTAATCTGGGCAAGTTTGAAGGGAGAGGGAGATTCGGGCAGAAGGAAGGATCTAAGCCATGTTTTGAAGAAGGGAATGTCCTTGGAGAGGCACAGGGAGAAGATCTGTTTCCAAGGCCTGGAGGGGAGCTGGTGAAGAGGGAAGGGATACACGGAGAACATCGGTCAAAAGCCTTGAAGCTAGTGGCAAGGAATTAATTGGAGTCAACCAGACTTCAGTCTGTTTCATTTTCCTCTGAGAACCACAGTCAGATTTGTTGTGTCGGGGGCTGTTTGTGTATCCAAGGTGGGGCAGGGGAGGCAGTGAGCAAACCTTGGTTGGCGGAGGTCTGGAGGGGAGGAGGAAACGGGAATCTTCTCCCATCACTTTCCAAGGAAAAAGTGTGTCTGGGCCCAGGGAGAGTCAAGCAGCACTGGTAATAGTAAGGGGACCTGGGTTCTAATCCTGACTCTGTTATTAATTAATTCATTCAATCAATCAATCAATCAATCAATCGTATTTATTGAGCGCTTACTATGTGCAGAGCACTGTACTAAGCGCTTGGGAAGTACAAATTGGCAACACATAGAGACAGTCCCTACCCAACAGTGGGCTCACAGTCTAAAAGGGGGAGACAGGGAACAAAACCAAACATACCAACAAAATAAAATAAATAGGATAGAAATGTACAAACAAAATGAATAAATAAATAAATAGAGTAATAAATATGTACAACCATATATACATATATACAGGTGCTGTGGAGAAGGGAAGGAGGTAAGATGGGGGGATGGAGAGGGGGACGAGGGGGAGAGGAAGGAAGGGGCTCAGTCTGGGAAGGCCTCCTGGAGAAGGTGAGCTCTCAGCAGGGCCTTGAAGGGAGGAAGAGAGCTAGCTTGGCGGAGGGGCAGAGGGAGGGCATTCCAGGCCCGGGGGATGACGTGGGCCGGGGGTCGATGGTGGGACAGGCGAGAACGAGGTATGGTGAGGAGATTAGCGGCGGAGGAGCGGAGGGTGCGGGCTGGGCAGTAGAAGGAGAGAAGGGAGGTGAGGTAGGAGGGGGCGAGGTGATGGAGAACCTTGAAACCCAGGGTGAGGAGTTTCTGCCTGATGCGCAGATTGATTGGTAGCCATTGGAGGTTTTTGAGGAGGGGAGTAATATGCCCAGAGCGTTTCTGGACAAAGATAATCCGGGCAGCAGCATGAAGTATGGATTGAAGTGGAGAGAGACACGAGGATGGGAGATCAGAGAGAAGGCTGGTGCACTAGTCCAGACGGGATAGGATGAGAGCTTGAATGAGCAGGGTAGCAGTTTGGATGGAGAGGAAAGGGCGGATCTCGGCAATGTTGCGGAGCTGAGACCGGCAGGTTTTGGTGATGGCTTGGATGTGAGGGGTGAATGAGAGAGCGGAGTCGAGGATGACACCAAGGTTGTGGGCTTGTGAGATGGGAAGGATGGTAGTGCCGTCAACAGAGATGGGAAAGTCAGGGAGAGGACAAGGTTTGGGAGGGAAGAAAAGGAGTTCAGTCTTCGACATGTTGAGCTTTAGGTGGCGGGCAGACATCCAGATGGAGATGTCCTGAAGGCAGGAGGAGATGCGAGCCTGGAGGGAGGGGGAGAGAGCAGGGGCAGAGATGTAGATCTGGGTGTCATCAGCGTAGAGATGATAGTTGAAGCCGTGGGAGCGAATGAGGTCACCAAGGGATTGCGTGTAGATCGAGAACAGAACGGGACCAAGCACTGAACCTTGGGGAACCCCCACAGTAAGAGGATATTGATTGATTGATCAATCATATTGATTGAGCGCTTACTATGTGCAGAGCTCTGTACTAAGCCCTTGGAAAGTACAGTTTGGCAACACATAGAGAGAATCCCTACCCGACAACAGGTTCAGGGACCTGGGTTCTAATCCTGGCTCTGCCCCTTGTCTGCCGGATGACGCTGGGCAAGGCACTTTGCTTCTCTGTGTCTCGGAATACTCCATCTGTAAAATGGGAATTAAGACTGAGCCCTAGAGTAAATAGGGACTGTGTCTACCCCATTTTCTTGTATCTTCCCCAATGCTTAGTGTAGTGACTGGCACCTAGTAAGCACTTAGCAAATGTCATTTTTTTTAAAAAAGTATTTATTGAGCACCCACTTGATGCCATGTATTGGACTAGGTGTTGGCAAAGCTTGAAAGCAAGTGACCCAATCCTTATCTACAAAGAGATGAAAACAAAGAGACTTACAGCACTGACAGTTCATTTGTAGATGAGTGTAAGGAGCATGCAAGTCACCACGTTCATGCCAGAGTTTCCTGAAGGAATGATATGGGTTAGGGTTCTGGGAAATCAATCGGAGGAAGCTGGTTAGGGGTGGTAAGATTTAACAGGACTCTGAATGTGGGGAAAACTGTGTTCTGTCTGATATGGAAAGGAGGAGGGAAGTCACTTGGATAAGTCACTTCAATTCTCTGTGCCTCAGTTATCTCCTGGTGGAGAACAGCAGAGCCTGCCCCCATCCCATCCCCGCCGCCGCCGCTGCCGCCGCCACCGCCACCGCCCCTGGCCGGAGGAGCCCCAGCCCGGATAAGCCCCCAGCCCGGAGCCGACGTGGCCACCGTCCCCGTCAGTGAGCCAGCGAAGGATGGAGGGGCCGCCGCCGCTGCCGCCGCCGGACCCATGGGGGGAGCGGGTGGGTGGGGGGAGAACCAGGGTGGGGGGCTTCCCTCTCTCGCTAACTTTAACCCTCCTCCCTTTCTCCTCCCCCCCAGAAGCGGGATTAGAACTCATGACCTCTGACTCCCAAGCCCTGGCTCTTTCCACTGAGCCACGCCGAAGGCGAGGAGGGGGCACAGGCCTAGGCCTTCACTCAGCCCCAGCACCTGCTGCTCTCCTTCCTTCTTTCCCATCAATCGTATTGACTGAGCACTTACTAGGTGCAGAGCACTGTACTAAGCACCTGGGGGAAGCCATTAGAACAATCAACAGACACATTCCCTGCTCACAATGAGCTGATGGTCTAGAGGGGGAGACCGGCCATAAAAATAAATGACGGATGTGGACAGAAGGGGTGTGGGGCTGGGAGGGGGGAATGAAGAAAGGGAGCAAGAGGGACTGGGAGAAGAAGACAGGAGGGCTCAGTCACGGAAGGCTTCTTGGAGGAGATGTGACACCTTGGAGTGGGAAGCTCCAACTATTAGGCCGCGGGCATCCCAGCTGAACATCTGCAGAGCGGGCGGGGACCGTGCCTGCCGACTGTAGCATAAAAATTATAATAATAACGAGGGTGTCTGTTAAGCGCTTACTATGTGCCAAGCACCGTTCTAAGCGCTGGGGTAATAATAATAATTTTGGTATTTGTTAAGCACTTACTATGTGCAAAGCACTGTTCTAAGCGCTGGGGAGGGTACAAGGCGATCAGGTTGTCCCATGTGGGGCTCACAATCTTAGTCCCCATTTTACAGATGAGGGAACTGAGGCCAAGAGTAGCGAAGTGGCTTGCCCAAAGTCGTAGATACAAGGTCATCAGTTTGTCCCACGTGGGGCTCACAGGCTTCATCCCCATTTGACAGATGAGATGACCGAGGCCCAGAGAAGTGAAGTGACTCGCCCAGAGTCCCACAGCTGATACGTGGCAGAGTCGGGATTAGAACCCACGACCTCCGCCTGCCAAGCCCCGGCTCTTTCCACTAAGCCGTGCCGCTTCTTACCCAAGTGCTTAGCGCAGTTTCCTGCACAGAGTAAGCTCTCGGTAAACACCCCTAATGGACGTACGGTGGCAAAATGGCCGACAGAGTCTGGCGGGAGCCGGGTCAGTTTAGCCTAGTTCAGATGAGCCGGGCGGCAACAGTATTGAACGAAGTACATGCAGAGCACCGAACTGAGAGATGGGAGAGCACGGGCGAGGGGAGAAAGACAATTCCCAATCCTCAGGGCCCTTATACAGTCTCTTAATCAACGGTATTCATTCTATTCAATCGTATTTATTGAGCACTTAATAATAATAATAATAATAGATAATAATGATGGCATTTGCTAAGCACTTACTCTGTGCAAAGCACTGTTCTAAGCCCGGGGTGGGGGGATACAAGGTGATCAGGTTGTCCCACGTGGGGCTCACAGTCGTCATCCCCATTTTACAGATGAGGTAACTGGAGCTCAGAGAAGTTAAGTGACTTGCCCAAGGTCACACAGCAGACAGGTGGTGGAGCTGGGATTCGAACCCATGACCTCTGACTCCAAAGCCCATGCTCTTTCCACTGAGTCACGCTGCTTCTGTGTGCAGAAGCACCGGACTAAGCACTTGGGAAAGGGCAATATATCGGACACATTCCCTGCCCACAGTGAGCATAAGGTCTAGAGGGGGAGACAGACATCAATATAAATAAATTACAGATAAGTATTTAAGTGTCGTGGGGACTGGGCACTTAGTACGTGCTGTTGGGTGGGGCACTCGGTACATGCAGAGCATTGTCCTAAGCTCTTGGGAGAGTCCACTAGGACAGAATTAGGGGACAGATTCCTTGACAATAACTAGGTTCCAGGCTAGAGGGGGAGAGAGACCAAAGCCCTTAGGTTTGGGCAGGAGTCTCCCACGGCCTCAAATGGGCCGAGTCCCCATCTGACTCTCCGCCGTCTAAATGTCGGACTCCTCCGTGGGCTCCGTAGGGAGGCAGAGTGGCCTAACGGAGAGAGTCGGGGGCTGGGAGTCAGGAGACCCGGGTTCTGATCCCGGCTCCGCCACTCGCCTGCTGTGGGGGATGTTGATCTTTCTGGGCTTCACTTTCCTCATCTGTAAAATGGGGATAAGACACTCGCTCTCCCAACTGCTTAGACTGTGGTAGTCTTTGTAGACTAGAGGAGCAGTGTGGCCAAGTGAATACAGCACAGGCCTGGGAGTCAGAAGGACCTGGGCTCTTATCTTGGCTCTGCCAATTGTCTGCTGGGTGACCTTGAGCGGATCATTTCACTTCTCTGGGGCTTGGTTCCCTCATCTGTAAAATGGGGATTAAGAGTGTGAGCCCCACGTGGGACAACCTGTTCACCTTGTATCCATCCCAGCCCTTAGAACAGTGCTTGGCACATAGCAAGCACTTAACAAATACCATCATTATTATTATTCATTCATTCATTCATTCAATCGTATTTATTGAGCACTTACTGTGTGCAGAGCACTGTACTAAGCGCTTGGGAAGTACAAGTTGGCAGCATATAGAGATGGTCCCTACCCAACAGTGGGCTCACAGTCTAGAAGGGGGAATGGGAATAATGATAATAATAATAATAATAATAATAATAATAATTATTATTATTATTATTATTATTACCATACAAGGTCATCAGGTTGTCCCACATGGGACTCACAGTCTTCATCCCCATTTTGCAGATGAGGTAGTGACTTGCCCAAGGTCACAGAGCAGACAAGTGGCAGAGTTGGGGTTAGAATCCACATCCTCTGACACCCAAGCCCGTGCTCTTCCCACTAGGCCATGCTGCTTCTCATAATAATAATAATAACAACAACAACAATAATAATAATAATAATAATAATAATAATAATAATAATAATAATATCTGTTATGGGCTTACTATGTGCCAAGCACTCTACTGAGTTCTGGGGTGGTTACGAGGATGGCAAGTTGGACACAGTCCCTGTCCCACATGGGGCTCACGGTCTTCATCCCCATTTTCCAGATGAGGGAACTGAAGCACAGAGAAGTGAAGGGACTTGCCCAAGATCACACGGCAGGCAGGTGGTGGAGCCGGGAAGACAGCCCAGATGTTGCTGAGAAGCAACGTGGCTCAGTGGAAAGAGCACGGGTTTTGGAGTTGGAGGTCATTGGTTCAAATCTCGGCTCCACCAGTTGTCAGCTGTGTGACTTAGGGCAAGTCACTTAACTTCTCTGTTCCTCAGTTGCCTCATCTGTAAAGTGGGGATTAAGGCTGTGAGCCCCCTGTGGGACAACCCGATCACCTTGTGACCTCCCCAGCGCTTAGAACAGTGCTTTACACAAAGTAAGCACTTAATAAATACCATCATCATCATCATCATCATCATCCCAGGCCTGGGTTCTACCCACCGGGCCACGGTGTTTCCCAGTTAAATAGTTACTTCACTACTCTAGGCTGCAGTTTCCTCATCTGGAAAATGGGGGCAAGCTATCTGTCGGGGTGAGTTTGCAGGAAACTGTAGACCGAACTCCCCCTTTAGACTCTAACCTCGTTGTGGGCAGGGAACGCATCTACCGATTCCATTGTTTTGTTCTCTCCCAGACACTTAGAACAGTGTTTTGCCCACAATAAGGACTCAATAAATACCTTTGAGATGAGCCACATGAAGCCCAGAGAAACAGTGTGGCCAGAACACGGGCTGGGGTTCTAATCCCATCCCCACCACTTGTCTGCTAGGAGACGTTGGGCAAGTCCCTTCACTTCTCTTAGCCTCAGTTACCTCATCTGGAAAATGGGAATTAAGATCGTGATTCTGAGATGGTGGGAGGGGCGGGGGGGATGGGACAGGGGCTATGCCAACCTGATGAGCTTGTATCTACCCCAGTGCTTTGTACAGTGCCTTCACAAATACCATAAAAATAAACAGACAGAAAGACCATCTGTCGGAACTGTGAACTCTTGATTAATCCCTGTAATATTAGCCAGGTCACCAGATTAGAGATCCTATTGTCTCCCCAACTGCCCCCCGCCCACAGGGCAGAGGCCTGGTTGACGGTATCCTCACCCTTTGTTCATTCAGTCATTTATTGAGCAGTTACAGTGTGCAGAGCACTGTACTAAGTGCTTGGGAGAGAACAGTAAAACAGTAACCAGGCAATTTCCCTGCCCACAACAAGCTGACAGTCTAGAGGGGGGAGTCAGACATGAATAGACATAATAAATTACAGATATGAACATAAGCGCTGTCTCTACCCTGACACCAAATTTGCTCCTGCTGTGACACAGTAAGAACATTACTGTAAATTCTGTCATATCAGCGAGGTACGGAAGTGAGTATTTTGGTCAAATGATGTTTTTGTATTTACTTGGAAAATTTGGTTTTGACCCTCTAGACTGCGAGCTTGTTGTGGGCAGGGAATGTGTCTGTCTGGTGCTATATTGTACTCTCCCAAGCTCTCGGTACAGTGCTTTGCACACAGTAAGCACTCAATAAATACGATTGAATGAATGATACTTGGGAGATCCTGTCGCCGCCGCCCTCCCCTCCCCCCCGCCGTCAACTCATGTTGGGTCGGAAAGGCGACCCCTGCCCCTTTCAAAGTTCCACACATCACGTGTGTCACAAAATGATGCCATTCGCAGTGTCCGGTAGGAGAGAATTTCTCTGCAGTTGCGGAAGAGAAGCAGCGTCGCTCAGTGGAAAGAGCCCAGGCTTGGGAGTCAGAGGTTGTGGGTTCTAATCCCGGTTCTGCCACTTATCAGCTGTGTGACTTAGGGCAAGTCACTTAACTTCTTTGTGCCTCAGTTACCTCATCTGAAAAATGGGGATTGAGACTGTGAGCCCCACGTGGGACAACCTGATTACCTTGTATCAACCCCAGCGCTTAGAACCGTGTTTTGCACATAGTAAGTGCTTAACAAATACCATCATTATTATCATTATTATTATTATGTGGAACATGGACTATTTCCAACCTGATTAGCTTGTCTCCACCCCAGTGGCTAGTACAGTGCCTGGTACATAGTAAGCATAGTTAGAGAAGCAGCATAGCTCAGTGGAAAGAGCCCGGGCTTTAGAGTCAGAGGTCATGGGTTCAAATCTCGGCTCCGCCAATTGTCACCCGTGGGACTTTGGGCATGTCACTTCACTTCTCTGGGCCTCAGTAACCTCATCTGGAAAATGGGGATGAAGACTGTGAGCCCCCCGTGGGACAATTTGATCCCCCTGTAACCTCCCCAGCGCTTAGAACAGTGCTTTGCACATAGTACACTTAAGCACTCTTAATAAATGCCATCATTATCGTTATTACTACTAAACTCTTACCATATACCTTAATAAAAAGAGTTCCTGGCCCAGGCCAGGGAAACAGTGAATCAAGGGATGGAGATGGGAGAATCAAGAGTGAGTTACAGCTTGCAGGTTGGCTTGGGAACAATGAAGAGGAACTGAATAGAGGAGATGGACAGGGGCTGGTGGGGGGGTCTCACATGGTAGAAAGCCTGGGAGCTTATTGTGAGGTGTTTTTATTTCATGTGAAAAGATACATGGTGCAAGTGAGGGGTTTGGAGGAGAGGAGAGATGCTGTCTCAGCGATGCTTTGTCTTGTCCTATGCTGTCGAGTCACCTCCGACCTATCAATGGGCACATCTCTCCCGTAGCACCCCATTCTCCATCTTCAAGTTTATCCGTAGAGTTTTCTTGGTAAAAATACGGAAGTGGTATACCATTGCCTTCTTCCCTGCAGTAAACCTGAGTCTCCACCCTCGACTCTCTCCCTTGCCGCTGCTGCCCAGCCCAGGTGAGTTTTGACTTGTAGCAGATTGCTTTCCACTCACTAGCCACTGTGCAAGCTAGGAATGGAATGGCTATGCCTCTGCTTGACTCTCCCTCCCATAGCCAAAACTGGTAGAGTACTGGAAACTCTCCAGGCACGATTCTGAGTCGGGGGAGTGATGCTTTAGCAAATAGTTAAATGAGTAAATGAGTGGCTAAATATTTATGGGTTTGTGTGGCTGTGTGCGCTTATGTGTAAGTAACCGCAGGCAGTTGAAGCTTGTGTGTGTGTGTGTCTGCGCCAGAGTGGCTGTGTGTGTGTGTGGTTGCATATATCTCCATGATGAGTGTGTTTACATATGGGGGTGTTTTTTTTTCTATTATGAAATCATCGAGAGCAATTCATAGCCATCATGTGCATCTCTTGATAATAATAATAATAATAATGACATTTGTTAAGTGCTTACTATGTGCCAGGCACTGTTCTAAGTGCTGGGGGGGGATACAAGGTAATCAGATTGCCCCACATGGGGCTCATAGTCTTAATTCCCTTTTACAGATGAGGGAACTGAGGCAGAGAGAAGTGAAGTGACTGGCCCGAAGTCACTCAGCTGGTAAGTGGCAGAGCTGGGATTAGAACCCATGACTTCTGACTCCCAAGCCCGTGCTCTTTCCACTGAGCCACACTTGCTAGCCATGTGACTTTGGGCCAGTCACTTCACTTCTCTGGGCCTCGGTTACCTCATCTGCAAAACGGGAATGCAATCTTCACTTCTCTGGGCCTTGGCTACCTCATCTGGAAAACGGAACGCAATCCCTGATCTCCCTCAGTCTTAGACTCTGAGCCCAAGTGTGAGACAGGGACTGTATCTGACCCAGAAAAAGTTTCTCTACCTCGGCACTTAGTACAGTGCATGGTACGGAGTAAATGTTTAACAAATACCACACCTTTAACAATAATGAATAATTATGGTATTTCCTAAGTACCAGGTAATGTACGAAGCGCCGGGGTGGATACAAGCAAATCAGATTTGACACATTCCCTGACCTATGTGGGGCTCAGAGTCTCAATCCCATTTGACAGATGAAAATCTTATCCACCCAAACAGGGACTTAAACATGGACCCTCAGATTAAAAGTCTGATGCTCTACCAACTGAGCTATCTGGGCTCCTCTCTGGCCTTCTCCTATCTGTAATTTATTTTAGTTTCTGCCTTCTCCACTTGTAATGCTAATTGTGGTATTTATAAAGATATTACAATAGACTGATCAAAATATTGAGGGCTGGGTTCAGCACACGATAATCGAGTCAGACACAGTGTCCATCTCCCGTGGGGCTCAGGGTCTACGTTGAAAGGAGAAGTATTGAATCCCCATTTTACAGATGAGGGAACTGAGGTAGAGCATCATCATCATCATCATCATCAATCGTATTTATTGAGCGCTTACTATGTGCAGAGCACTGTACTAAGCGCTTGGGAAGTACAAATTGGCAACATATAGAGACAGTCCCTACCCAACAGTGGGCTCACAGTCTAAAAGGGGGAAAGTTACATGCCTAAGGTGACACAGCAGGAAGGTGGCAGAGCCAGGATTACACATCAGATCCTCTGACTCCCGGGCCTGGGATCTTTCCACTAGGCACCGCCACAATAGAATGGAAGTACCATAAGGGAAAGGATCATATGAACATTAGCTCTGGTGGTCACGCCACAAAACCACAACAAGGAGGCACTCAGAAGGTCCCAAAAGCAGGTTTATTTTTGTCACACATCAAGAAAGTCACATCCATGGATACACTCTCCAGAACTACTAGAGAATAAACCCACAACAATACCACCACCCTCATATCAATTGGTCTCCAGTATTAACACTGGATGTCCAGTGGTTCTCTATGGTACCCGTGTCCCACCTTGGCTGTTGATGAGGTCATCCAGCCCGCATGCCTCTATTGCAATCTGGCAAGTGATGTCTCCTCAAGTTGGCCTCTGTACTTCGACACAGTTACTTCTTTATTGCCGCTGTAGACTTCAAGCAAACCTTCCTCCCCGTCCATCTCTCTGTCATGCTATAAATCTGTCACCCTAATCTAAGACCTCGAAGGACTCTAGATGTCTAAGCACCACCTTCCCATAAAGCACAACATACAGTTATAAATTATGAAGTATACCACAGTCAGTTATGTTTAGTTACATTCTGTATAGTGTTGTGCAACATAAACTTGCAAGCCTTGTGAGTATGCACTTTGCCACATATTACATTCTATATTTTATTGCTGTTGCCATTTCTCTAAGCCCCCTTTTTATGCACCATATAATTAACCTCTAGACTGTAAGCTCCTGGTTGGCAGTGATTTTGTCTACCAACTCTTTTGGATTGTTCTCTCCCAAGTGCTTAGTACAGTGCTCGGCAAAGGCTAAGTGCTCAGTAAATAACACTGCTAGATTAATTGATGGGTAAATACCCCTACCCCCTCTCAGGATCACACCTGGAGAGTTTCCAGTACCCTACCAGTCTCGGCCAAGGGAGGGAGAATCAAGCAGAGGCATACCCATTCCATTCCTAGCTGGGGCAGTGGCTAGCGAGAAGAAAGCAATCTGCTCCAAGTCAAAAAGCACCTGTTCTGGGCATCAGTGGCAGGGGAGAGAGTCGAGGGTGGAGACTCAGGTTTACTGGGTGGAAGAAGGCAATGGTAAACCACTTCTCTATTTTTACCAAGAAAACTCTATGAATTCAATACCAGAAAGCTTGCAGATGGAGGTGGGGCATTCTGGGAGAGATGTGTCCACGGAGTCGCTCGGGTCAGAGACGAATTGACAGCATAAGACAAGACATGCCAGACCCCTGCACATATTAATACTATGTAACATTATAGGTGATAAATAAATACAACGGATTGATTTACTCCAAAGGGAAGTTGTGTTGATTCCTTCATCGATGCCATCAATCCATCATATTTATTAAGCATTTATCATCTGTGGCGCACTGTATTAACTGCTTGAGAGAGTACAATTTGATATGGTTGGTAGACATGATCCCTGCCTTCAAGGAACTTACAGTTCAGAGGGAATGCCAATGTTTCTAAATTGAAGTGTCCCTCTTCCTTTGCAGGGAGTCAACGTCAACTCCCAGAAATGACCAACGTCTCCACTGTGACTGAATTCCTCCTCCTGGGGTTCTCTGACATCCAGGAACTGCAGCTGATCCATGCCACGCTGTTCCTCCTTGTCTACCTAATGGCCCTTCTGGGGAATCTCCTCATTGTTGTGGTCACCACCCTCGACCAGCGTCTCCACACCCCCATGTACTTCTTTCTCAAAAACCTGTCCTTCACTGACCTCTGCTACATTTCTACAACGGTACCCAAATCCATTGTCAGCTCCCTGACCAGTGACAGCTCCATCTCCTTTCTGGATTGTGTCTCGCAGCTCTTCCTACTGATCTTCTTTGGTGCTTCAGGGCTATTTGTCCTCACTGCAATGTCTTATGACCGCTATGCCGCCATCTGCTCCCCCTTGCGTTATGAGCTCATCATGAACAAAACAGCCTGTGTGCGATTAGTAGCAGCATCATGGCTCAATGGGGGTCTGTTTGGAGTCTGGCTTACAGCTTCTACCTTCTCCCTGAACTTTTGTGGGTCCAATGTTGTCCAGCAGTTCTTCTGTGATGTCCCCCCTATGCTGAAGATCTCCTGCTCTGAGGACCACATTGCCATAGATGTGAGTGTGGCTATTGCGATAGTCTTAGATGGCACATCTGGTTTTTTTTTAATCATCTTCTCCTATGTCCGCATCTTCTCAGCCGTGCAGAGGATGCCATCCTCCGAGGGCCGGGCCAAAGCCTTCTCCACCTGCCTGCCCCATCTCACTGTCATCATCATTTTTCTCTTCACCGGAGCATTTGCCTATCTCAAACCACCTTCAGATTCACCCTCAGCTCTGGATCTGCTGGTTTCCATGTCCTACACCGTGGTGCCCCCCACTGTGAACCCCCTTATCTACAGCCTGAGGAACAGGGACCTGAAGGCTGCCCTGGGCAGGATCCTAAAGGGGATATTCCCCCAGCATCCGTTCTGGGACAAAATGTCTGTGTCCAGGTACCGATAATCCCCTACCACTCCTTTCAAAGAGGAATTTCCCTTAGACATATTCCAAATATATCAGTGACCCAGAGTCCCAAAGAACAAGTCTGGATATTCAGGATTTGTCAAGGTCTGGGAGGTTAGCTGATAAGACTAGGTCATGAGTGGCAATGTATTCCCTAGGAGGCCTCATGCCTCAAGGCTCAATGGCATGTGAATGGGTGTCACATGACCCGAGTTCTAATTCCAGCTCGGCCACTGGCCTGCTTGTAACCTGGCGTTAGTGTCTTACCATTCCCGGGCTCTTACTTCCTCTTACACTCTGAGCCCCTGTGGGACAGGAAACACGTCCATTTGAATTGTAAGTTCATCTTTGTGCTGTAAGCTCATTGTGGGCAGGGATTGTATCTACCAACTCCAATGTATTTTACTCTTCAAAGCGCTTAGTACAATGTAATGCACACAGTAAACACTCAACAAATACCATCGACCTGTTGAATTATTTATCATCATGTGGCACAGACTTTGACACAGAAATTAACACCGAATAATAAAAATAATAATAATAATGGTGTCTGAAAAGAGACAGAGACATTCACTGATGGAACTCCATTCATTCAATCATATTTATTGAGCACTTTCTCTGTGCAGAGCACTGTACTAAGCACTTGGGGAGTACAAGTCGGCAACATACAGAGATGGTCCCTACCCAACAACGGGCTCACAGTCTAGAAGGGGGAGACAGACAACAAACCAAAACATGTAGACAGGTGTCAAAACTGTCAGAATAAATAGAATTATAGCTATATACACACATAATTAACAAAATAGAGTAGTAAATATGTACAAGTAAAATAAATAGAGTGATAAATCCGTATAAATATGTACAAGTGCTGGGGGGAAGGGAAGGAGGTCGGGCAAAAGGGGGGAGATGGGGAGGAGGAGAGGAAAAAGGGGGCTCAGTCTGGGAAGGCCTCCTGGAGGACGTGAGCTCTCAGTAGGGCTTTGAAAGGAGGAAGAAAGCAAGTTTGGTTGATGTGCAGAGGGAGGGCATTCCAGGCCGTGGGAAGGATGTGAGCCAGGGGTTGACAGCGGGACAGGTGAGAAGGAGGCACAGTGAGGAGGTTAGCAGAAGAGCAGAGGGTGCCGGCTGGGCTGTAGAAGGAAAGAAGGGAGGTGAGGTAGGAGGGGGTGAGGTGATGGAGAGCCTCGAAGCCGAGAGTGAGGAGTTTTTGCATGATTTGTAGGTTGACAGGTAGCCACTGGAGATTTTTGAGGAGGGGAGTGACATGCCCTGAGCATTTCTGTACAAAGATAATCCGGACAGCAGAGTAAAGTATAGACTGAAGTGGGAAGAGACAGGAGGATGAGAGATCAGAGAGGAGGCTGGTGCAGTAATCCAGTCGGGATAGGATGAGAAACTGAACAGGCAAGGTAGCAGTTTGGCACTCTAGTTTCCAGAACCCAGGTTAGTAAATCATCACAACAGGAGAAGCCATTTCCATCTTATTCTTTCCCAAGCCAGGAATTTCTCCTTCCCATCATACCATTTTCAAAACCTCAGTCCCCTGCCCCACCCCACTGAGACTGGGGGAGGATCAGAGAATGGATTCAGAGGAATCTCTTGCTCTCTCAAGCTTTGAAATCAGAAGGTGTCAGAAAATGAAAACTATCAATTGACTGACTGAATGAGAAGCTGATTGTCTAAGGTGGTATATGAGATGAAGCTGAAACCACCCACAGTTGATGTAGATTGTCAGCAACATTAGAAACTGTTGGGATGTTGGGATGCAGATGCTGTTGTTTCCATGGGAACCCTGGGGTGCAGCACCATTGCTGCAGCTTTAGGGACTGGGCCTTTATCTCTACAGGACCTCAGGGACCTCACAGGCAGAGGATTTTGGCATCGGCCAGGACACGAGATCCCACCTGAGTTGATCCTTCAGGGGTTCCCCACAGAGCAGTAGCTGCTTTATCTTTGGGGATGGGGGACTCTCTGAAGAACATCTCCCTGCCCACAAGAGATAAGAGAGGGGCTGAGGGTGCTACACTGTCCCTTCCTTCATAGCCAGCTGCACCCAAGAACTGGAGTGGAGAGAGGACCATCCCAACCCGGCAGAGGTCAGAGCCCTACAGCCTTACGCTGCCCCAGTGAGTGTGACTGGGGGGGTGTTGGAGGGGGAGGGAGAGACCATGATGGGAATGCAAGAGATGGAGCCATTCAGGGGAAATGCTCACACATGGGGCCAGTGCCGGACTTTGGGTCATGGCTACATCCTCAGTGGGGAAGGTGGGGCTTTCAGGAGAGTAAGTATTTGAGAGTGCAGTGGCCCCAACCAACACTCATCTCCCCTTCCTCATCCACCTCCATCCAGCTAACATGTCCGGCTGGTGTCCCGCTGCACAGTGTAAGCATTATGCTGTGGTCACTTCAGCCAAGAGTGTGTCCTGGACATCAGAAAATGTTTCTGGTGAGAAGTGACAGGGAGGGAATGAGAGAGTGTGATTGGTTCTAGAACACGAGCACTATCATCAACTCCTCCATGCAGGAATGTTGGGTGAACACAGTGGAGGTAAGAGATTCAATCCCATCCCTCCTGGACTTACGAGTCTGCTGGGCTAAACTGATACAAAAGAATTTACAGCTAGGGGGAAATAAGAATGGAAAGGTGGCTGCACAGCTTAATAAGTGCTTAGTAATGTGAATCTATAGGTAGGGAAGTGCAATGAGCAGTTGTGAATGTGTACATGCAGAGGTGGTATCTGGCCTGATTCAGCATGGGGAGAAGAAACATCAATCTCGGCAAATTTGAAGGGAGAGGGAGATTTGGGAAGAAAGAAGGATCTAAGCCATGTGTTGGAGAAGGGAATGTCCTTTATCATTCATTCATTCATTCATTCAATCGTATTCATTGAGCACTTACTTTGTGCAGAGCAGTGTACTAAGTGTACTAAGTGCTGTCCTAATCCTCCTCGACCTCTCAGCTGCCTTCGACACTGTGGACCACCCCCTTCTCCTCAACACCCTATCTGACCTTGGCTTCACAGACTCCATCCTCTCCTGGTTCTCCTCTTATCTCTCCGGTCGTTCATTCTCAGTTTCTTTTGCAGGCTCCTCCTCCCCCTCCCATCCTCTTACTGTGGGGGTTCCCCAAGGTTCAGTGCTTGGTCCCCTTCTGTTCTCGATCTACACGCACTCCCTTGGTGACCTCATTCGCTCCCACGGCTTCAACTATCATCTCTACGCTGATGACACCCAGATCTACATCTCTGCCCCTGCTCTCTCCCCCTCTCTCCAGGCTCGCATCTCCTCCTGCCTTCAGGACATCTCCATCTGGATGTCTGCCCGCCACCTAAAACTCAACATGTCG
Source organism: Tachyglossus aculeatus (assembly GCF_015852505.1). NCBI lineage: Eukaryota > Metazoa > Chordata > Mammalia > Monotremata > Tachyglossidae > Tachyglossus > Tachyglossus aculeatus. The sequence continues at coordinate 284,019 of NW_024044897.1, forward strand.
AAGACTGAACTCCTTGTCTTCCCTCCCAAACCTTGCCCTCTCCCTGACTTTCCCATCTCTGTTGACGGCACTACCATCCTTCCCGTCTCACAGGCCCGCAACCTTGGTGTCATCCTCGACTCCGCTCTCTCATTCACCCCTCACATCCAAGCCGTCACCAAAACCTGCCGGTCTCAGCTCCGCAACATTGCCAAGATCCGCCCTTTCCTCTCCATCCATACCGCTACCCTGCTCATTCAAGCTCTCATCCTATCCCGTCTGGACTACTGCATCAGCCTTCTCTCTGATCTCCCATCCTCGTGTCTCTCTCCACTTCAATCCGTATTTCATGCTGCTGCCGGGTTATCTTTGTCCAGAAACGCTCTGGGCATATTACTCCCCTCCTCAAAAATCTCCAGTGGCTACCAATCAATCTGCGCATCAGGCAGAAACTCCTCACCCTGGGCTTCAAGGCTCTCCATCACCTCGCCCCCTCCTACCTCACCTCCCTTCTCTCCTTCTACAGCCCCCCCCCCGCACCCTCCGCTCCTCTGCTGCTAATCTCCTCACCGTACCTCGTTCTCCCCTGTCCCGCCATCGACCCCCGGCCCACGTCATCCCCCTGGCCTGGAATGCCCTCCCTCTGCCCATCTGCCAAGCTAGCTCTCTTCCTCCCTTCAAGGCCCTACTGAGAGCTCACCTCCTCCAGGAGGCCTTCCCAGACTGAGCCCCTTCCTTCCTCTCCCCCTCGTCCCCCTCTCCATCCCCCCCATCTTACCTCCTTCCCTTCCCCACAGCACCTGTGTATATGTATATATGTTTGTACATATTTATTACTCTATTTATTTATTTATTTTACTTGTACATATCTATTCTATTTATTTTATTTTGTTAGTATGTTTGGTTTTGTTCTCTGTCTCTCCCTTCTAGACTGTGAGCCCATATTTGGGTAGGGACTGTCTCTATATGTTGCCAACTTGTACTTCCCAAGCGCTTAGTACAGTGCTCTGCACACAGTAAGCGCTCAATAAATACGATTGATGATGATTGATGATGGGAAGTGCAAATCGGCAACATATGGAGTAGGTCCCTACCCAAATATGGGCTCACAGTCTAGAAGGGAGAGACAGACAAAAAAACAAACCAAGTAGACAAGTGAAAATACCATCAGAATAAATAGAACTATAGCTATATACACATCATTAATCAAATAAATAGAGTAATAAATACGTACAAACATACACAAGTGCTGTGAGGAGGGGAAAGGGATAGGGCAGGGGGAGGATAGGGGGATGGGGAGAGGAGGACGAGGAGAGGAAAAGGGAGATCTACTTCCAAGGGCTGGAGGGTAGTTGGTAAAGAGAGAAAGGGAAACACGGAAGAGAACACCGGTCAAAAGCCTTGAAGCTAGTGGCAAAGAGTTGATTGGATTCAACCGTACTTCAGTCTGTTTCATTTTCCTCTGAGAACAACAATCAGATTGGTTGTGTCGGCGGCTGTGTGTGTATCCAAGGTGGGGCAGGGGAGGCAGTGAGCAAACCTTGGCCGCCGGAGGGCTGGAGGGGAGGAGGAGAAGGGAATCTTCTCCCATCACCTTCCAGGGAAAAAGTGTGCCTGGGCCCAGGGAGAGGCAAAGAGTAGTGATAGTAGTAAGGGGACCTCGGTTCTAATCCGGTCTCTGCCATTCATTCATTCATTCAATCATTCAATCGTATTGATTGAGCACTTACTGTGTGCAGAGCACTGTACTAAGTGCTTGGACAGTACAATTTGGCAACAGATCGGGACAATCCCTACCCAACAACCGGCTCGGGGACCTAGCTTCTAATCCTGGCTCCGCCCCTTGTCTGCTGTGTGATGTCAGACAAGTCACTTTGCTTCTCTGTGTCTCAGATACTGCACCTGTAAAATGGGAATTAAGAGTGAGTCTCACATGGCAGAAACCCTTGAAGATAATTGTGAGGTGTTTCTCTTTCACGTGAAAAGATACATGGTGACAGTGAAGGGTTTGGAGGAGAGATGAGCACTTCTTTGACTTTTCTTGTGCTATCGGGTCATCTCTGACCCATAGCGAATGAATGGACACATCTGTCCAGGAACGCCCCATTCTCCAACTGCAAATGTTATGGTAGTTTATCAATAGAGTTTTCTTGGTAAAAATACAGAAGTGGTTTACCATTGCCTTCTTCCCTGCAGTAAACTTGAGTCTCCTCCTCGACTCTCTCCCATGACACTGCTGCCCAGCACAGGTGAATTTTGACTTGTAGCAGATTGCCTTCCACTCGCTAGCCACTGCCCAAGCTGGGAATGGAACGGGTATGCCTCTGCTTAACTGTCCATCTGGTAGCCGAGACTGGTTGAGTACTGTGAACGCTCCAGATACGATTCTGAGTTGGGGGAGTGATGCTTTAGCAAATAGTTAAATAAATAAATGAGTGGCTAAATAGGTGTGGGTTTGTGAGACTGTGTATATATGTGTAAATAACCACAGTCAGTTGAAGCGAATGTCTGTGTGTGTGTGTCTGTCTCTCTCTCTGTGTGTGTGTGTGTGTGTGTGTGTGTGTGTGTGTGTGTGTGTGTGTCTGAGCGGCTGGCTGGGGCCCCGCAGCACAGTGTCAGCATTATGCTGTGGTCACTTCGGCCAGAAGAGTGTCCTAGATGTCAAAAAATGTTTCTGGTGGGAAATGACAGGGAGGGAATGAGAAAGTGTGATTGGTTCTAGACCACGAGCACTATCATCAATTCCTCCATACAGAAATGTCAGGTGAACACAGTGGAGGTAAGAGATTCAATCCCTTCCCTCCTGGATTTACCAGTCTGCTGGGCTAGACTGATCCAAAATAATTTACAGCTAGGAGGAAGTAAGCATGAAAATGTGAATGCACAGCTTAATTACCTCTTCCGTAGCAATGTAAATCTATACGTAGGAAAGAGCTGTGGGCAGTTGTGAATGTTTAAATGCAGAGGTGGTGTCTGGGCTGATTTGGCATGAGGAAAAGAAACATCAATCCGGGCAAATTTGGAGGGAGAGGGAGATACGGGCAGAAGGAAGGATTTAAGCCATGTGTTGGAGGAAGGAATGTCCTTGGAGAGGCACAGGGAGAAGATTTGTTTCCAAGGGCTGGATGGGTAGTTGGTGAAGAGGGAAGGGACACACAGAGGAGAACACCAGTAAAAAACCGTATTGATAATAATAATGATAATAACCATAATAATAATAATAATAGCATTTGTTAAGTGCTTACTATGGGCAAAGTACTGTTCTAAGCACTGGGGAGGATACAAGGTGATCAGGTTGTCCCACGTGGGGCTCACAGTCTTAATCTCCATTTTACAGATGAGGTTCTAGACTGTGAGCCCACTGTTGGATAGGGACCGTCTCTACATGTTGCCAACTTGTACTTCCCAAGCGCTTAGTACAGTGCTCTGCACACAGTAAGCGCTCAATAAATATGATTGAATGAATGAATGAACGAGGTAACTGAGGCATAGAGACGTTAAGTGACTTGCCAAAAGTCACAAAGCTGAAAATTGGCAGAGCTGGGATTTGAACCCATGACCGCTGACTCCCAAGCCCGTGCTTTTTCCACTGAGCAACGCTGTAGCTTGCAGCTAATGGCAAGGAGTTGATAGGAGTCAACCAAACCTCAATCGGATTCATTTTCCTCTGAGAACCACAAACGGATTTGTTGTGTTGGTGGCTGTGTGTATGCCCAGGGTGGGGCAGGGGAGGCTGTGAACCTGGGGCTGGCAGAGGGCTGGAGAGGAGGAGGAGAAGAGAATCTTCTCCCATCATCATCCAGGGAAAATGGGTGTCTGGGCCCAGGGAGGGACAAAGAGTAGTGGTAGTAGTAAGGGAACCTGGGTTCTAATACTGACTCTGCTCCTAATTCATTCATTCATTCAATCGTATTTATTGAGCACTTACTATGTGCAGAGAACTGTACTAAGCACTTGGAAAGTACAATTCAGCAACAGATAGAGACAATCCCTACCCAACCACGAGCTCGGGGACCAGAGTTCTAATCCTGGATCTGCCCCGTGACTGCTGGGTGATGCTGGGCAAGGCACTTTGCTTCTCTGTGCCTCAAATACTGCATTTGTAAAATGGGAATTAAGACTGAGCGCTAAGTGCTCAGTAAATACCATTCTTTGATTAATTGATGTGTACATACCCCTGCCCCCTCTCAGGATCACACCTGGAAAGTTTCCAGTACTCTACCAGTCTCAGCCAAGGGAGGGAGAGTCAAGCAGAGGGATACGCATTCCGTTAAGCGCTTAGTACAGTGCTCTGCACACAGTAAGCGCTCAGTAAATACGATTGATGATGATTCCTAGGTTGGGCAGTGGCTAGCTGGTGGAAGACCATCTGCTGCATGTCAAAAGGCACCTGTTCTGGGCAGCAGTGGCAGGGGAGAGAGTCGAGGGTGGAGACTCACGTTTACTGGGTGGAAGAAGGCAATGGTAAATCACTTCTCTATTTTTACCAAGAAAACTCTATGGATACAGTACCAGAACGCTTGCAGATGGAGCAGGGTGCATTCTGGGAGAGATGCGTCCATGGAGTCGCTCTGGGTCGGAGGCAAATCGACAGCATAAGTCAAGACGTGCCAGACCACTGCACATATTAATACTATTGAACACTACAGGTGACAAATAAATACAACAGATTGATTTAATAGTAATAATGATGGTATTTGTTAAGTGCTCACTATGTGTGAAGCACTGTTCTAAGTGCTGGCAAACTCCAAAAGGAATTAGTGTTGATTACTTCATCGATGGTATCCATTCATTGTATTCATTGAGCATTTATAGTATGCAGAGTCTACCCACTAGACTGTTACCTCCTGGTGGGCAGGAAAATATCTGCCGACTCCATTGGATTGAACTCTCCCAAGCACTTAGTACAGTGCTCTGCACACAGTGAGTATTCAGTAAATACCATTTGAGCTATTGATTGATGAGTTCATACCCCTACATGTATCAATAATAATAATAATAATAATGATGGCATTTAAGCGCTTACTATGTGCAAAGCACTGTTCTAAGCGCTGGGGGGATACAAGGTGATCAGGTTGTCCCACATGGGGCTCACAGTCTTAATCCCCGTTTTACAGATGAGGTAACTGAGGCTCAGAGAAGTTAAGTGACTTGCCCAAGGTCACACAGCAGACATGTGGTGGAGTCGGGACTCGAACCCATGACCTCTGACTCCAAAGCCCGTGCTCTTTCCACTGAGCCACGCTGCTTCCCATTGAACTCTACTATTCTAATACTATTGAACTCTATAGGTGATCAATGAATACAACTGCTGTATATATTAAAATGGGAATCAATCATATTTATTGATCACTTACAGTGTGTAGAGCACTGTACAAGTGCTTGAGAGACATAATTTGTAGAAGTGTTACTTGTCCAAAAAGAACTTACAGCCAGAAGCGAATGCCATTGTTTCTAAATTGAAGTTCCCCTCTTTCTTTCCAGGGAGTCAGCATCATTTCCAAGAAATGACCAACATCTCCACGGTGGCTGAATTCCTCCTCCTGGGGTTCTCTGACATCCGGGAGCTGCAGCTGCTCCATGCCACGCTGTTCCTTCTTGTCTACCTAGTGGCCCTTCTGGGGAATCTCCTCATCGTTGCTGTCACCATCGTAGACCAGCGTCTCCACACCCCCATGTACTTCTTTCTCAAGAACTTGTCCTTCATAGAACTCTGCTACATTTCTACAATGGTACCCCAATCCATTGTCAACTCCTGGACCGGTGACACCTCCATCTCCTTTCTGGGTTGTGTCTCGCAGCTCTTCCTACTGGTCTTGTTTGCCGCTTCAGAGTTTTTTGTCCTCACTGCAATGTCTTATGACCGCTATGCCGCCACCTGCTCCCCACTGCGCTATGAGCTCATCGTGAACAAAACAGCCTGTGTGTGCATACTAGCAGTGTCATGGTTCGGTGGGGGTCTGTTTGGAGTCTTGTTTTCAGCTTCTACATTCTCCCTGACCTTTTGTGAGTCCAATGATATCAAGCAGTTCTTCTGTGACGTCCCTCCTCTGCTGAAGATCTCCTGCTCTGAAGTCCACATTGCCATTGATGTGAGTGTGGCTGCTGGGTTCATCTTTTCTGCTGTCTGCTTCAGTTACATCTTTCTCTCCTACGTCTTCATCTTCTCAGCTGTACTGAGGATGCCGTCCTCCAAGGGCCGAACCAAAGCCTTCTCCACCTGCCTGCCCCATCTCACTGTCATCATCATTTTTCTCTTTACCGCAGCATTTGCCTATCTCAAACCACCTGCAGACTCGCCCTCGGCTCTGGATCTGCTGGTTTCTGTGTTCTACACTGTGGTGCCCCCCACTGTGAACCCCCTTATCTACAGCCTGAGGAACAGGGACCTGAAGGCTGCCCTGGGCAGGATCCTAAAGGGGACATTCCCCCAGCATCCATGCTGTGACAAAATGTCTGTGTCCAGGTACCAATAATCCCCTACTACCCCTTAAAAGAGGAATTGCCCTTAGACATAATGATATATGCCACTGACCCAGAGGCCCAAAGAACAAGTCGGGATATTCAGGATTTGTCAAGGTTAGGGAGGTTTGCTGATAAGACTAGGTCTTATCTTGAGAGGAGACAGAGACATTCACTGATGGAACTCTAGTTTCCACAACGCAGGTTAGTAAATCATCACAACAGGAGGAACCGTTTCCATATAATTCTTCCTCAAGCCAGGAATTTCTCCTTCCCATCATCCCATTCTCAAAACCTGAGCCCCCTGCCCCACCCCACTCAGTCTGGGGGAGGATCATAGGATAGATTCAGAGGAATCTCTTGCTCTCTCGAGCTTTGAAATCAGAAGGTCTCAGAATATGAAATTGAACAATTTACAGATTGAATGGGAAACTGATTGTTTTAGGTTGTATTTGAGATGAAGCTGAAACCACACACAGTTGATGTAGATTGTCAGTAATATTCGAAACAGTTGTGCTGTAGAGATGCAGATGCTGTTGCTTCCATGGGAATCCCCATGGGATGCTGTTGCTTCCATGGGGTGCAGTGCCATTGCTGCGGCTCTAGGGACAGGGCCTTTATCTCTGCAGGACCTCAGGGACCTCACAGGCAGAGGTTTTTGGCATCCACCAGCACACAAGGTCCCACCTGAGTTGATCCTCCAGGGGTTCCCCACGCAGCAGTGGCAGCTTTATCTTTGGGAAGGGGGACTGGCTGTAGAACATCTCCCTGCCCAGAGGAGATCAGAGAGGGGCTGAGGGTACCATGCTGTCTCTTCCTTCATAGCCAGCTGCACCCAAGAACTGGAGTGGAGAAAGGACCATCCCAACCCGGCAGAGGTCAGAGTCCTCTAGCCCCACGCTGCCCCAGTGAGTGTGACAGGGGGGTGGTGGAGGGGGCAGGGAAAGACCAGGGTGGGGATGCGAGAAATGGAGCCATTCTGGGCAAGTGCTCACATGCGGGACCAATGTCGGACTTTAGGGCAAGGTTCCATCCCCAGAGGGGCAGGTGGGCTTTCAGGAGGGTAGGTATTTGACAGTGTAGTGGTCCCAACCATCACTCGTCTCCCCTTCCTCATCTACCTCCATCCAGCTAACATAGAAGTCGCTTCCCTGGTTGGGGCCCTGCAGCACAGCGTCAGCATTATGCTGTGGTTATGTCAGCCAGGAGCGGGTCCTGGCCATCAGAAAGTTTCTGGTGGGCAATGACAGGGAGGGAATGAGAGAGTGTGATTGGTTCTAGACCACCAGTGCTATCATCAACTCCTCCATGCAGGAAAATTGGGTGAACACAATGGAGGTAAGGGATTCAATCCCTTCCCTCCTGGACTTACCAGTCTGCTGGGCTAGAATGATCCAAAATAATTTACAGCTAGGGGGAAATAAGAATGGAAAGGTGGATGCACAGCTTAATAAGTGCTTACATAGTAATGTGAATCTATAGGCAGGGAAGTGCAATGAGCAGTTGTGAATGTGTAAATGCAAATGTGTTACCTGGGCTGATTCGGCATGGGGAGAAGAAACATCAATCTGGGAAAAGTTGAAGGGAGAGGAAGATTCGGGTAGAAAGAAGGATCTAAGCCATGTGTTGGTGAAGGGAATGTCCTTGAAGATGCACAAGGAGAAGATCTATTTCCAAGGGCTGGTGGGTAGCTTGTGAAGATGTAACGGAAACACAGAGAACACCGGTAAAAAGCCTTGATGCTAATGGCAAGGAGTTGATTGGAGTCAACCAAACCTCAGTTGGATTTATTTCCCTCTGAGAAACATAATCGGATTTGTTGTGTCGGCGGCTGCGTTTGTGACCAGCGTGGGGCAGGGGAGGCATTGAACAAACCTTGGCTGTTGGTGGCCTGGAGGGGAGGAGGAGAAGAGAATCTTCTCCCATCACCATCCAGGGAAAAACTGTAGGCCCAGGGAGAGGCAAAGAGTAGTGGTAATAACAATAATAATAATAATAATAATAATAATAATGAGGGTGTTTGTTAAATCATTACTATGTGCAAAGCACTTTTCTAAGTACTGGGGGAATATATTGTGATCAGGTTGTCCCACCTGGAGCTCACGGTCTTAATCCCCTGCCCTGCCCCCTCTCAGGATCACACCTGGAGAGTTTCCAGTACTCTACCAGTCTCAGCCAAGGGTGGGAGAGTCAACCAGAGGGATACACATTCCATTCCTAGCTTGGGCAGTGGCTAGTGAGTGGAAGGCAATCTGCTCCAAGTCAAAACGCACCTGTTCTGGGCAGCAGTGGCAGGGGAGAGAGTCGAGGGTGGAGATTCACGTTTACTGGGTGGAAGAAGGCAATGGTAAATCACTTCTCTATTTTTACCAAGAAAACTCTATGGATACAGTACCAGAACACTTGCAGATGGAGGGGGGGCATTCTGGGAGAGATACGTCCATGGAGTCTCTGTGGGTCGGAGGCAAATCGACAGCATAAGTCAAGACGTGCCAGACCACTGCACATATTAATACTATTGAACACTACAGGTGACAAATAAATACAACAGATTGATTTAATAATAATAATGATGGTATTTGTTATGCGCTCACTATGTGTGAAGCACTGTTCTAAGTGCTGGCAAACTCCGAAAGGAATTAGTGTTGATTACTTCATCGATGCTATCCATTCATTGTATTCATTGAGCATTTATAGTATGCAGAGTCTACCCACTAGACTGTTACCTCCTGGTAGGCAGGAAAATATCTGCCAACTCGGATTGAACTCTCCCAAGCACTTAGTACAGTGCTCTGCACACAGTGAGTATTCAGTAAATACCATTGAGCTATTGATTGATGTGTTCATAATGCTACATGTACAAATATTGTTGAACTCTATAGGTGATCAATGAATACAACTACTGTATTTATTAAAATGGGAGTCAATCATATTTCATGATTGCTTACAGTGTGTAGAGTGCTGTACCAAGTGCTTGAGAGAGTACAATATGACATAATTTGTAGAAGCGTACCTGCCCAAAAGGAACTTACAGTCTGGAGGGAATACCAATGATTCTAAATTGAAGTTTTCCGCTTCCTTTCCAGGGAGTTGGCATCATCTCCCAGAAATGACCAACATCTCCACGGTGGCTGAATTCCTCCTCCTGGGGTTCTCTGACATCCGGGAGCTGCAGCTGCTCCATGCCATGCTGTTCCTCCTTGTCTACCTAGTGGCCCTTCTGGGGAGTCTCCTCATCGTTGCTGTCACCACCCTCGACCAGCGTCTCCACACCCCCATGTACTTCTTTCTTAAGAATTTGTCCTTCATAGACCTCTGCTACATTTCTACAACGGTACCCAAATCCATTGTCAACTCCTTGAGCAGTGACAGTTCCATCTCCTTTCTGGGTTGTGTCTCGCAGCTCTTCCTAGTGATCTTGTTTGCTGCTTCAGAGTTTTATGTCCTCACTGCAATGTCTTATGACCGCTATGCCGCCATCTGCTACCCCCTGCGTTATGTGCTCATCATGAATGAAACAGCCTGTATGCGCATGGCAGCAGCATCATGGCTCGGTGGGGGTCTGCTTGGAGTCTTGTTTTCAGCTTCTACTTTCTCCCTGACCTTTTGTGGGTCCACTGCTGTTCAGCAGTTCTTCTGTGACATACCCCCTCTGCTGAAGATCTCCTGCTCTGAAGTCCACATTGCCATTGATGTGAGTGTGGCTGCTGGGTTTTTCTTGTCTGTTGTCTGCTTCATTTACATCATCCTCTCCTACGTCTTCATCTTCTCAGCTGTGCTGAGGATGCCATCCTCCGAGGGCCGGGCCCAAGCCTTCTCCACCTGCCTGCCCCATCTCACTGTCATCATCATTTTTCTCTTTACCGGAGCATTTGCCTATCTCAAACCACCTTTAGACTCACCCTCGGCTCTGGGTCTGCTGGTTTCCATGTCCTACACCGTGGTGCCCCCCACTGTGAACCCCGTTATCTACAGCCTGAGGAACAGGGACCTGAAGGCTGCCCTGGGCAGGATCCTAAAGGGGACATTCCCCCAGCATCCATTCTGGGACAAAATGTCTGTGTCCAGGTACCAATAATCCCCTACCCACCCCTTTCGAAGAGGAATTGCCCTCTGACATATTCACATATATCACTGACCCAAAGTCCCAAAGAACAAGTCTGGATATTCAGGATTTGTCAAGGTCTGGGAGGTTGGCTGATAAGACTAGGTCATGAGTGGCAATGCATTCCCTAGGAGGCCACATGACCTGAGTTCTAATCCCAGCTCAGCCACTGGACTTCTGTGTGATCTGGCCTTAGTGTCTTACCATCCCTGGGCTCTTACTTCCTCTTACATTCTGAGCCCCTGTGGGACAGGAAACACATCTGTTTGGATTGTAATTTCATCTTTGGGCTGTAAGATCATTGTGGGCACGGATTGTATCTACCAACTTCATTGTACCGTACTCTTCAAAGCGCTTAGTACAATGTAATGTACACAGTAAACACTCAACAAATACCATCGATCAATTGAATTATTTATCATCAGGTGGCACAGACTTTGACACAGAAATTGTTAGCATCGAATAATAAAAATAATAATGATAATGGTGTCGGAAAAGAGACAGAGACATTCACTGATGGAACTCCATTCATTCAATCATATTTCTTGAGCGCTTTCTGTGTGCAGAGCACAGTACTAAGCACTTGGGGAGTATAAATCGGCAACATATAGAGACGGTCCCCACCCAACAACAGGCTCACAGTCTAGAAGGGGGACAAAGACAACAAAACAATACATGTAGACAGGTGTCAAAACTGTCAGAATAAATAGAATTATAGCTATATGCATATCATTAACAGAATAAATAGAGTAGTAAATATGTACAAGTAAAATAAATGGAGTAATAAATCTGTATAAATAAATACAAGTGCTGGGGGGGAGGGAAGGAGGTTGGGGAAGGGGGGATGGGGAGGAGGAGAGGAAAAAGGGGGCTGAGTCTGGGAAGGCCTCCTGGAGGAGGTGAGCTCTCAGTAGGGCTTTGAAGGGAGGAAGAGAGCTAGTTTGGAGGATGTGTGGAGGGAGGGCATTCCAGGCCGTGGGAAGGACGTGGGCTGGGGGTCGACGGCAGGACAGGCGAGAACGAGGCACAGTGAGGAGGTTAGCGGCAAAGGAGCAGAGGGTGCGGGCTGGGCTGTAGAAGGAGAGAAGGAAGGTGAGGTAGGAGGGGGCGAGGGGATGAGGAGCCTTGAAGCTGAGAGTGAAGAGTTTTTGCATGATTTGTAGGTTGACAGGCAACCACTGGAGATTTTTGAGGAGGGGAGTGACATGCCCAGAGTGTTTCTGTACAGAGATAATCTGGGCAGCAGAGTGAAGTATAGACTGAACTACAGAGAGACAGGAGGATGGGAGATCAGAGAGGAGGCCGGTGCAGTAATCCAGTCAGGATAGGATGAGAGATTGGACAATCAAGGGAGTGGTTTGGAACTCTAGTTTCCAGAACCCAGGTTAGTAAATCATCACAACAGGAGGAGCCATTTCCATCTTATTCTTCCTCAAGCCAGGAATTTCTCCTTCCCAACATTCCATTCTCAAAACCTCAGTCCCCTGCCCCACCCCACTCAGCCTGGGGGAGGATCAGAGGATGGATTCAGAGGAATCTCTTGCTCTCTGGAGCTTTGAAATCAGAAGGTGTCATAAAATGAAATCGATCAATTGACTGACTGAATGAGAAGCTGATTGTTGAAGGTGGTATATGAGATGAAGCTGAAACCACCCACAATTGTTGTAGATTGTCAGTAACATTAGAAACAGCTGGGATGTTGGGATGCAGATGCTGTTGTTACCATGGGAACCCTGGGGTGCAGCACCATTGCTGAAGCTTTAGGAACTGGGCATTTATCTCTACTGGACCGCAGGGACCTCTGATGGGTAAATTTAGAAAATCTTGCACATTAAGTATAGGCTTCGATTTGGCAACGGCTAGACTGACCTGTCTGCTGGGCGACCTCGACTGGGCTTGACAGATAACCAATTGCAAAACAAAGGAGAAGAAAAATAACTTATCTCTGTACTCTGGAAACGGGCGATTTCCCACAGTACAGAAACATCTTTAATAAACACATCTTCCCAAGGTGACCTGGCCAGTCGCCCGGGAACTTGTGCAATTGGCAAAATACCTTCTTGGTTTGCAAAGGGTTTATTAAGGCTCGTACGTTGGAGCTAACTGGGAATCTCACTCACGGAGAGGATGCTCTGCCTGGGACCCTCCCATTCGGGACCCTGAAAGCCGAATCCGGGATTCCCCAGCATGAAACTTCAGGAGTTGGTGTTCCCCCGAATTGGTGATGTAACCCCTTGTTTGTGTGTGTGTGTGTGTGTGTTTGCTTTACCCCTTTATTTTGTATTTGTTTTCTTCTTTCGTATTCCCTTCCTTCTATTAAAATTGTCCTTCTATTAAAATTGTAACGATACACCTATATTGCTATGTGTCTGCGCTTCTTTCTCTGAAAAAAGGGGACTTGTAGTCGCGGGTCTGAACCTTATTCGTTGGTTAACTGAAGAAACATTTCGTTAACTGAACAACCTCACAGGCAGAGGATTTTGGCATCGGCCTGGATACGAGGTCCCACCTGAGGTGATTCTCCAGGGGTTCCTCACAGAGCAGTATCTGCTTTATCTTTGGGGATGGCAGACTCTGAAGAACATCTCGCTGCCACAGGAGATAAGAGAGGGGCTGAGGGTGTCATGCTGTCCCTTTCTTCATAGCCAGCTGCATCCAAAACCTGGAGTGGAGGGAGGAGCATCCCAACCCAGCGGAGGTCAGAGCCCTACAGCCTTACGCTGCCCCAGTGAGTGTGACCGGGGGGCATTGGAGGGGGAGGGAGAGACCATGATGGGGATGCAAGAGATGGAGCCATTCAGGGGAAGTGCTCACACATGGGACCAGTGTCGGACTTTGGATCAGGGCTACTTCCTCAGAGGGGCGGTTGGGCTTTCAGGAGGGTAAGTATTTGACAGTGCAGTGGCCCCAACCATCACTCATCTCCCCTTCCTCATCCCCCTCCATCCAGCTAACGTGTCCAGCTGGGGCCCCTCTGCACAGCGTAAGCATTATGTTGTGGTCACTTCGGCCAAGATGTGTCCTGGATGTCAGAAAATGTTTCTGGTGAGAAATGACAGGGAGGGAATGAGAGAGTGTGATTGGTTCTAGACCACGAGCACTCTCATCAACTCCTCCATGCAGGAACGTTGTGTAAACACGATGGAGGTAAGAGATTCAATCCCTTCCCTCCTGGACTTACCGGTCTGCTGGGCTAGACTGATCCAAAATAATTTACAGCTGGGGGAAATAAGAATGGAAAGGTGGATGCACAGCGCTTAATACGTGCTTAGTAATGTGAACCTATAGGTAGGGAAGTGCAATGAGCAGTTGTGAATGTGTAAATGCAGAGGTGGTATGTGGCCTGATTTGGCATGGGGAGAAGAAACATCAATCTGGGCAAATTTGAAGGGATTTGAAGGATCTAAGAAGGACCATCCCTACCCAAGAAGAAAGAAGGATCTAAGCCATGTGTTGGAGAAGGGAATGTCCTTTTTCATTCATTCCTTCATTCATTCAATCGTATTTATTTTGCGCTTACTGTGTGCACAGCTGTGTACTAAGCGCTTGGAAAGTACAAATCGGCAACATGCAGAGAAGGTCCCTACGCAAATATGGGCTTACACTCTAGAAGGGGGAGACAGACAAAACGAAACCAGTGGGCAGGTGAAAATACCATCAGAATAAATAGAATTATAGCTATATACACATCATTAATCAAATAAATAGAGTAATAAATACGTACAGACATACACAAGTGCTGTGGGGAGGGGAAAGGGATAGGGCAGGGGGAGGACGGGGGGATGGGGAGAGGAGGAGAGGAAAAGGGAGATCTATTTCCAAGGGCTGCAGGGTAGTTGGTAAAGAAGGAAAGGGAAACACAGATGAGAACACCGGTCAAAAGCCTTGAAGCTAGTGGCAAGAAGTTGACTGGGGTCAACCAGACTTCAGTCTGTTTCAATTTCCCCTGAGAGCCACAATCAGATTTGTTGTGTCCGTGTCTGTGTGTGTATCCAAGGTGGGGCAGGGGAGGGAGTGAACAAACCTTGGCCGGCGGAGTTCTGGAGGGGAGGAGGAGAAGGGAATCTTCTCCCATCACCTTCCAGGGAAAAAGTGTGCCTGGGCCCAGGGAGAGGCCAAGAGTAGTGGTAGTAGTAAGGGGACCTCGGTTCTAATCCTGTCTCTGCCATTCATTCATTCATTCAATCGTATTGATTGAGCGCTTACTGTGTGCAGAGCACTGTACTAAGTGCTTGGACAGTACAATTTGGCAACAGATAGGGACAATCCCTACCCAACAACCGGCTCGGGGACGTAGCTTCTAATCCTGGCTCTGCCCCTTGTCTGCTGTGTGATGTCAGACAAGTCACTTTGCTTCTCTGTGTCTCAGATACCGCATCTGTAAAATGGGAATTAAGAGTGAGTCTCACATGGCAGAAACCCTTGAAGATAATTGTGAGGTGTTTCTGTTTCACGTGAAAAGATGCATGGTGCCAGTGAAGGCTTTGGAGGAGAGATGTTTGAGCACTTCTTTGTCTTTTCTGGTGCTATTGGGTCATCTCTGACCCATAGCGAATGAATGGACACATCTCTCCAGGAACGCCCCATTCTCCAACTGCAAATGTTATGGTAGTTTATCAATAGAGTTTTCTTGGTAAAGATACAGAAGGGGTTTACCATTGCCTTCTTCCCTGCAGTAAACTTGAATCTCCTCCTCGACTATCTCTCATGACACTGCTGCCCAGCACAGGTGAGTTTTCACTTGTAGCAGATTGCCTTCCACCCGCTAGCCACTGCCCAAGCTGGGAATGGGACGGGTATGCCTCTGCTTAACCATCCGTCTGGTAGCCAAGACTGGTAGAGTACTGGAAACTCTCCAGGTACGTTTCTGAGTGGTAGGGAGTGATGCTTTAGCAAATAGCTAAATGAATGAATGAGTGGCAAAATAGGTGTGGGTTTGTGTGACTGTGTATATTTATGTGTAAGTAACCACAGTCAGTTGAAGTGAGTGTCTGTGTGTGTGTGTGTGTGTGTGTGTGTGTGTGTGTGAGGGTGTGTGTGTGTGAGGGTGTGTGTCTGAGCGGCTAGCTGGGGCCCTGCAACACAGCGTCAGCATTATGCCGTGGTCACATCAGCCAGAAGTGGGTCCTGGACATCAGAAAATGTTTCTGTTGGGAAATGCTAGGGAGGGAATGAGAGAGTGTGATTGGTTCTAGACCACGAGCACTATCGTCAACTCCTCCATACAGAAATGTCAGGTGAACACAACGGAGGTAAGAGATTCATTCCCTTCCCCCCTGGACTCACCAGTCTGCTGGGCTAGACTGAGGCAAAATAATTTACAGCTGGGGGAAATAAGCATGAAAATGTGAATGCACAGCTTAATTACCTCTTCCATAGTAATGTGAATCTATACATAGGGAAGAGGTATGAGCAGTCGTGAATGTGTAAATGCAGAGGTGGCATCTGGGCTGACGGCATGGGGAGAGGGAGATTTGGGCAGAAGGAAGGATCTGAGCCATGTGTTAGAGAAGGGAATGTCCTTGGAGAGGCACAGGGAGCAGATCTGTCTCCAAGGGCTGGAGGGGAGTTGGTCAGGCGGGAAGCGGAGCGCGCATGCACTCACAGGAACTGGAGTCTCCCGGAGCCGGAGTCAGGAGGAAAGCGGAGCCCCCTCCTTCCTCTCCCCCTCCTCTCCTTCCCCATTCCCCCTGCCTTACCTCCTTCCCCTCCCCACAGCACCTGTATAGATGTATATATGTTTGTACGGATTTATTATTCTATTTACTTATTTTATTTGTGCATATTTATTCTATTTGTTTTATTTTGTTGATATGTTCTGTTTTGTTGTCTGTCTCCCCCTTCTAGACTGTGAGCCCGTTGTTGGGTAGGGACCGTCTCTATATGTTGCCAACTTGTACTTCCCAAGCACTTAGTACAGTGCTCTGCACACAGTAAGCGCTCAATAAATACGATTGAATGAATGAATGAAGAGGGAAGGGAAACATGGAGGAGAACACCGGTAAAAAGCCTTGAAGCTAGTGGCAAGGACTTGATTGGAGTCAACCAGACTTCAGTCTGTTTCATTTTCCTCTGAGAACCACAGTCAGATTTGTTGTGTCAGCGGCTGTTTGTGTATCCAAGGTGGGGCAGGGGAGGCAGTGAGCAAATCTTGGCTGGTGGAGGTCTGGAGGGGAGGAGGAGAAGGGAATCTTCTCCCATCACCTCCCAGGGAAAAAGGCCGTCTGGGCCCAGGGAGAGGTAAAGAGTAGTGGTAGTAGTAAGGGGACCTGGGTTCGAATCCTGCCTCTGCTACTAATTCATTCATTCATTGAATCGTATTTATTGAGCGCTTACCATCTGCAGAGAACTGCACTGAGTACTTGGAAAGTACAATTCGGCAACAGATAGGGACAATCCCTACCCAACCACGAGTTTGGGGACCTGGGTTCTAATCCTGGCTCTGCCCCTTGACTGCTGGGTGATGTCGGGCAAGGCACTTTGCTTCTCTGTGCCTCAAATACCGCATCTATAAAATGGGAATGAAGACTGAGCCCTAAGTGCTCAGTAAATACCATTGTTTGATTAATTGATGGGTACATACCCCTGTCCCCTCTCAGGATCACACCTGGAGAGTTTCCAGGACTCTACCAGTCTCAGCCAAGGGAGGGAGAGTCAAACAGAGGCATACCCATTCCATTCCTAGCTGGGGCAGTGGATAGCGAGTGGAAGGCAATCTGCTGCATGTCAAAACGCACCTGTTCTGGGCAGCAGCGGCAGGGGAGAGAGTTGAGGGTGGAGAATCAGGTTTACTGGGTGGAAGAAGGCAATGGTAAAACACTTCTCTATTTTTACCAAGAAAATTCTATGGATCCACTAGCAGAACGCTTGCATATGGAGGTGGGGCATTCTGGGAGAGATGCGTCCATGGAGTCGCTGTGGGTCGGAGGCCAATTGACAGCATAAGTCAAGACGTGCCAGACCACGGCACATATTAATACCATTGAACACTACAGGTGACAAATAAATACAACAGATTGATTTGATAATAATGATGATAGTATTTGTTAAGCGCTCACTATGTGTGAAGCACTGTTCTAAGCGCTGGAAAGCTCCAAAAGGAATTAGTGTTGATTACTTCATCGATGCTAGCAATCCATCATATTTGTTAAGCATTTATGGTATGCAGAGTCTACCCAGTAGACTGTTACCTCCTGGTGGGCAGGAAAATATCTGTCAACACCCTTGGATTGAACTCTCCCAAGCACTTAGTACAGTGCTATGCGCACAGTGAGTATTCAGTAAATGCCCTTGAGCTATCGATTGATGTGTTCATGCCCCTACATAATAATAATGATGGTATTTGTTAAGCGCTTACTATGTGCAAAGCACTGTTCTAAGCGCTGGGAAGGTTACAAGGTGATCAGGTTGTCCCACGGGGGGCTCACAGTTTTTAATCCCCATTTTCCAGATGAGGTAACTGAGGCCCAGAGAAGTTAAGTGACTTGCCCAAAGTCCCACAGCTGACAATTGGCGGAGCGGGATTTGAACCCATGACCTCTGACTCCAAAGCCCGTGCTATTTCCACTGAGCCATGCTGCTTCTCTAATTCTGGTTATCACACCTCCTGCACAGTAAGCACTTTGGGACCCCCCAACGGTTACTGTGAGGATGCCCATTTCTGGTTATCACACCTCCTGCAGAGTAAGCACTTAAGAAGGACCCCCCACACACACACTCCAATGGTTATTGTGAGGACATCGATTTCCGGTTAGCCCCCTCCAGCACAGAAAGCGCTTAAGAAGGACCCCCAAACATTTACTGTGAGGATGCCCATTTCTGGTCATCACACCTACCGCCCAGTAAACTATTGAACTCTATAGGTGATCAATGAATACAACTGCTTTATTTATTAAAATGGGAATCAATCATATTTATTGATGACTTACAGTGTGTAGAGCACTGTACTAAGTGCTTGGGAGGGTAACCTCTTTCTTCTCCCCCTCCCCATCCCCCCCGCCCTACCTCCTTCCCCTCTCCACAGCACCCATATATATGTTTGTACAGATTTATTACTCTATTTATTTTACTTGTACATATTTACTATTCTATTTATTTTGTTAATGATGTGCATCTAGCTTTACTTCTATTTATTCTGAAGACTTGACACCTGTCCACATGTTTTGTTTTGTTGTCTGTCTCCTCCTTCTAGACTGGGAGCCCGTTGTTGGGTAGGGACCATCTCTATATGTTGCCAACTTGTACTTCCCAAGTGCTTAGTACAGTGCTCTGCACGCAGTAAGCGCTCAATAAATATAATTGAATGAATGAATGAATATAATATGTAGAAGTGTTACCTGCCCAAAAGGAGCTTACATCCTGGAGCGAATGCCAATGTTTCTAAATTGAGGTACCCCTCTTCCTTTCCAGGGAGTCAGCATCATCTCCCAGAAATGACCAACATCTCCACGGTGGGTGAATTCCTCCTCCTGGGGTTCTCTGACAGCCGGGAGCTGCAGCTGCTCCATGCCACGCTGTTCCTCCTTGTCTACCTAGCGGCCCTTCTGGGGAATCTCCTCATCGTTGCTGTCACCACCCTCGACCAGCGTCTCCACACCCCCATGTACTTCTTTCTCAAGAACTTGTCCTTCATAGACCTCTGCTACATTTCTACGACGGTACCCAAATCCATCGTCAGCTTCTTGACCAGTGACAGCTCCATCTCCTTTCTGGGTTGTGTCTCGCAGCTCTTCGTACTGGTCATGTTTGCCGCTACAGAGATTTTTCTCCTCACTGCAATGTCTTATGACCGCTATGCCGCCATCTGCTCCCCGCTGCGCTATGAGCTCATCATGAACAAAACAGCCTGTGTTTGCATACTAGCAGCATCATGGCTCAATGGGGGTCTGTTTGGACTCCTGTTTTCAGCTTCTCCCTTCTCCCTGACGTTTTTGTGGGTCCAATGCTATTCAGCAGTTCTTCTGTGACGTTCCCCCTCTGCTGAAGATCTCCTGCTCTGAAGTCCACATTGCCATTGATGTGACTGTGGCTGCTGGGTTCATCTTTGATACCGTCTGCTTAATTTACATCACCCTCTCCTACGTCTTCATCTTCTCAGCCGTGCTGAGGATGCCGTCCTCCGAGGGCCGAACCAAAGCCTTCTCCACCTGCCTGCCCCATCTCACTGTCATCATCATTTTTCTCTTTACCGGAATATTTGCCTATCTCAAACCACCTTCAGACTCGCCCTCGGCTCTGGATCTGCTGGTTTCCATGTTCTAAACTGTGGTGCCCCCCACTGTGAACCCCCTTATCTACAGCCTGAGGAACAGGGAGCTGAAGGCTGCCCTGGGCAGGATCCTAAAAGGGACATTCCCCCAGTATCTATTCTGGGACAAAATGTCTGTGTTCAGGTACTAATAATCCCCTACCACCCCTTAAAAGAGGAATTGCCCTTAGACATAACGATATATACCACTGACCCAGAGGCCCAAACAACAAGTCGGGATATTCAGGATTTGTCCAGGTCAGGGCAGTTGGCTGATAAGGCTAGGTCTTATCTTGAGAGGAGACAGAGACATTCACTGATGGAACTCTAGTTTCCAGAGCCCAGGAGAGTAAATCATCACAATAGGAGGAGCCATTTCCATATAATTCTTCCTCAAGGCAGGAATTTCTCCATCCCATCATCCTATTCTCCAAGCCTCAGTCCCCTGCCCCACCCCACTCAGCCTGGGGGAGGATCTTAGGATGGAACCAAAGGAATCTCTTGCTCTCTTGAGCTTTAAAATCAAAATGGGTCAGAAAATGAAGTCGATCAATTTATGGATTGATGAGAAACTGATTGTCTAAAGTGGTATATGAAGTGAAGCTGAAACCACATAGTTGATGTAGATTGTCAGTAACTTTAGAAGCAGTTGTGATGTTGGGATGCAGATGCTGTTGTTTCCATGGGAACCCTGGGGTGCAGCAAAATTGCTGCAGCTTTAGGGACTGGGCATTTATCTCTACAGGACCTCAGGGCTCTCACGGGCAGAGGTTTTTGGCATCGGCCAGATCACGAGCTCCTACCTGAGTTGATCCCCCAGGGGTTCCCCACGGAATTGTGGCTGCTTCATCTTTGGGAATGGGGGACTGTCTGGGGATCATCTCCCTGCCCATAGGAGATCAGAGAGGGGCTGAGGTTGCCATTCCGTCTTTTCCTTCCTAGCCCGCTGCACCCAAGAACTGGAGTGGAGAAAGGTCCACCCCAACCCAGCAGAGGTCAGAGCCCTCCAGCCCTATGCTGCATCAGTGAGTGTGACCCGGGGGGTGGTGGAGGAGGAGGAGGCAAAGATCATGATGGGGATGCAAGAGACAGAGCCATTCAGGGGAAATGCTCACACACGGGGCCAGTGTTAGATTTTGGGGCTAGGGCTACATCCCCAGAGGGGCAGATGGGTTTTCAGGAGGGTACGTATTTGACAGTACAGTGGTCCTAACCATCACTCTTCTCCCCTTCCTCATCCACCTCCATCCAGATAAAATGGAATCCGCTTGCCTGGCTGGGGCCCTTTAGCACAGTGTCGGCACTTCGGCCAGGAGTGGGTCCTGGACGTCAGAAAATGTTTCTGGTGGGAAATGACAGGGAGGGAATGAGAGAGTGTGATCGGTTGTAGACCACCAGCACTATCATCAACATCTCAGTGCAGGAATGTTGGGTGAATGCAACGGAGGTAAGAGATTCAATCCCTTCCCTCCTGGATTTACCAGTCTGCTGGGCTAGACTGATCCAAAATAATTAACAGCTAGGGGGAAATAAGAATGGATAGGTGGATGCACAGCTTAATAATTGCTTAGATAGTAATGTGAATCTATCGGTACAGAAGAGCTATGAGCAGTTTGAATGTGTAAATGCAGGGGTGGTATGTGGGCTGATATGGCATGGGGTGAAGAAACATTAATCTGGGCAAGTTTGAAGGGAGAGGGAGATCCGGGCAGAAGGAAGGATCTAAGCCATGTGTTGGAGAAGGGAATGTCCTTGGAGAGGCATAGGGAGAAGATCTGTTTCTAAGGGCTGGAGGGGAGTTGGTGAAGAGGGAAGGGAAACACGGAGGAGAACACCGGTCAAAAGCCTTGAAGCTAGTGGCAAGAAATTAATTGGAGTCAACCAGACTTCAGTCTCTTTCATTTTCCTCTGAGAACCACAGTCAGCTTTGTTGTGTCGGGGGCTGTGTGTGTATCCAAGGTGGGGCAGGGGAGGCAGTGAGCAAACCTTGGCTGGTGGAGGGCTGGAGGGGAAGGAGGAGAAGGGAATCTTCTCCCATCACCTTCCAGGGAAAAAGTGTGTCTGAGCCCAGGGAGAGGTAAACAGTAGTGGTAGCAGTAAGGGGACCTGGGTTCAAATCCTGACTCTGCTATTAGTTCATTCATTCAATCGTATTGATTGAGCGCTTACTATGTGCAGAGCTCTGTACTAAGCCCTTGGAAAGCACAATTTGGCAACAGATAGAGAGAACCCCTCCCCAACAACGGGCTCGGGGACTTGGGTTCTAATCCTGGCTCTGCCCCTTGTCTGCCGGGTGACGTTGGGCAAGGCACTTTGCTTCTCTGTGCCTTGGAAGACCCCATCTCTAAAAGGGGAATTAAGACTGAGCCCTACATGAGATAGGGACTGTGTCTACCCAATTTTCTTGTATCTTCCCTATTGCTTAGTATAGTGCCTGGCACCTAGAAAGCACTTAGCAAACGCCATTTTTTTTAAAGTATTTATTGAGCACCCACTTGATGCGGTGTATTGAACTAGGTTTTGGCAAAGTTGGAAAGCAAGTGACCCACTGCTTGTCTTCAAGGAGATGAAAATAAAAATACTTACAGCACTGAGAGTTCATTTGTAGATGAGTGTAAGGAGCTTGCAAGTCACCACATTCAAGCCAGAGTTTCCAGTAGGAAACTCACTCTCACTCGCTTACTCTCCACTGGTTCCTTCCCCTCTGCCTTCAAACATGCCCATGTCTCTCCCATCCTAAAAAAACTCTCTCTTGACCCCACCTCACCTTCTAGTTATCGCCCCATATCCCTCCTACCATTCCTTTCCAAACTCCTTGAACGAGTTGTCTACACGCGCTGCCTAGAATTCCTCAACAACAACTCTCTCCTCGACCCCCTCCAGTCTGGCTTCCGTCCCCTACATTCCACGGAAACTGCCCTCTCAAAGGTCACCAATGACCTCCTGCTTGCCAAATCCAACGGCTCATACTCTGTCCTAATGCTCCTCGACCTCTCAGTTGCCTTCGACACTGTGGACCACCCCCTTCTCCTCAACATGCTATCTGACCTTGGCTTCACAGACTCCGTCCTCTCCTCGTTCTCCTCTTATCTCTCCGGTCGTTCATTCTCAGTTTCTTTTGCAGGCTCCTCCTCCCCCTTCCATCCTCTTACTGTGGGGGTTCCCCAAGGTTCAGTGCTTGGTCCCCTTCTGTTCTCGATCTACACGCACTCCCTTGGTGACCTCATTCGCTCCCACGGTTTCAACTATCATCTCTACGCTGATGACACCCAGATCTACATCTCTGCCCCTGCTCTCTCCCCCTCTCTCCAGGCTCGCATCTCCTCCTGCCTTCAGGACATCTCCATCTGGATGTCTGCCCGCCACCTAAAACTCAACATGTCGAAGACTGAACTCCTTGTCTTCCCTCCCAAACCTTGCCCTCTCCCTGACTTTCCCATCTCTGTTGACGGCACTACCATCCTTCCCGTCTCACAAGCCCGCAACCTTGGTGTCATCCTCGACTCCGCTCTCTCATTCACCCCTCACATCCAAGCCGTCACCAAAACCTGCCGGTCTCAGCTCCGCAACATTGCCAAGATCCGCCCTTTCCTCTCCATCCATACCGCTACCCTACTCATTCAAGCTCTCATCCTATCCCGTCTGGACTACTGCATCAGCCTTCTCTCTGATCTCCCATCCTCGTGTCTCTCTCCACTTCAATCCATACTTCATGCTGCTGCCCGGATTATCTTTGTCCAGAAACGCTCTGGGCATATTACTCCCCTCCTCAAAAATCTCCAGTGGCTACCAATCAATCTGCGCATCAGGCAGAAACTCCTCACCCTGGGCTTCAAGGCTCTCCATCACCTCGCCCCCTCCTACCTCACCTCCCTTCTCTCCTTCTACAGCCCACCCCGCACCCTCCGCTCCTCTGCCACTAATCTCCTCACCGTACCTCGTTCTCGCCTGTCCCGCCATCGACCCCCGGCCCACGTCATCCCCCGGGCCTGGAATGCCCTCCCTCTGCCCATCCGCCAAGCTAGCTCTCTTCCTCCCTTCAAGGCCCTGCTGAGAGCTCACCTCCTCCAGGAGGCCTTCCCAGACTGAGCCCCTTCCTTCCTCTCCCCCTCATCCCCCTCTCCATCCCCCCCATCTTACCTCCTTCCCTTCCCCACAGCACCTGTATATATGTATATATGTTTGTACATATTTATTACTCTATTTATTTATTTATTTATTTATTTTACTTGTACATATCTATTCTATTTATTTTATTTTGTTAGTATGTTTGGTTTTGTTCTCTGTCTCCCCCTTTTAGACTGTGAGCCCACTGTTGGGTAGGGACTGTCTCTATATGTTGCCAATTTGTACTTCCCAAGCGCTTAGTACAGTGCTCTGCACATAGTAAGCGCTCAATAAATACGATTGATGATGATGATGATTGGAGTTTCTTGAGTGAGGAAACAAGAACTAAACATTCTTGTAGAAAACTGATTTGGACAGCAGAGTAAAGTATGGACTGGAGTGGGGAGAGACAGGAGGCTGGGAGGTCAGCAAGGAGGCTGATATAGTAATCAAGGTGGGGTAGGAGAAGTGATTGGATTAATGTGGCAGCAGTTTGGATGGAGAGGAAAGGGCAGACTGTAGCGATGTTGTGAAGGTGGAATCAACAGAATTTAGTGATGGATTAGAATATTTGGGTTTAATGAAAGAGAGGAGTCAAGGATAATACCAAGGTTTACTTGTCAGTAAAGAGGTGTTCGAAATACAGGCACAGTGATCTGGAGAGGATTTGCATCTGAAAACTGTTTGTGTAGGAGGATGTCCTCATAAATCAATCAATCAATCCATCATACCTACTAGTTGACCACTTACTGTGGGCAGAATACTGAACTAAGCACTGGAAGAGTACAACAGAGTTAATAGATATAATCCCTGACCCAAGGGGCTTTCAGTCTGGTAGGGAAGAGTCATAGTCCCTCCTTGCCATGCCTTTGCCAGGCTTGTGTTCACTGGATTGGCTTCAGAGTGCTCAAGTATCACGTTATCAAGGTCAATCTGAGACTGAGGAAAAGGCAGAACCAATTCCTCCCTGGTTGTGCCTTGGAATTGCCCCATCTCTGAAACCAGGTGTCCTGCCCCATTGGCCCAGGACTGAACTCTGTAGACCCTTTGGGATTTGTACAGCTCCCACTTTTGAGACTTTGCGGTGGACAAGACCATGTCAGTCACAGAACAGTCCAGCCCCAGGAGAGAATCTATGGTTCTTAAAATCAAAATGATTTTACAGTTAGCCAACCTCCACAAGATGCAATCGATGGCCTGCAGACCCACAGGATGAGGAGAGCAACAGGGGCAATTAAGCACGAATCCACCTTTGGTCAGTGAGTTCCTGCTGAAATGCTTGGGGTTGATCACTCCAAACAGGATGCTAAATGCTGATCTAAACACAAGTTATCAATAAGATGTGGCGAAGAGACCCCCCCCTCCCCCCCGGTCCTCACTAGGGGAAATGAGGCCTTGAAAGCTGAGAGCAAGGCATTTCTATTCGATGTGGGGTGGACGGACAACCACTGGGGATCTTTGAGGACTGGAGAGACAAATCAATCGATTAATCAATCAATCATATTTATTAAACACTTGCTGTGTGCGAAGGACTGTACTAATCATTTGGGAGAGTACAATACACTGATAAACAGACACATCCCCAGCCCACAACAAGCTTACCATCTGGAGCCGGAAAATGACGTTAATATAAATAAATAAATTACAGACATGCACATAGTTGCTGTGGGGCTGAGGGAGGGGTGAAGAGAGGGTACAAATTCAAGTGCAAGGGTGATGTCGAGGGAGTGGGAGAAGAGGAAATGAAGGCTTAGTTAGTGAAGACCTTTTGGAGGAAATGTGCTTGTGATAAGACTTTGAAGGTGGGGAGAATGATTGTCTGTCAGATATGAAGAGTAGGGGCACTCCAGGTCAGACGCATGATGTGGGTTAGATGTTGGCAGTGAGGTAAATGAGTTTGAGGTGCAGTGAGTAGGTTGACATGAGAGGAGTGAAATGTGCTGGCCTGGATTTTAGTAGGAAATCAGGGAGGTAAAGTAGGAGGGGGCAAGGCGATTGAGCGCTGTAAAGCTGATGGTAAAAGTTTCTGTTTGATGTGGAAGTTTTTGGGAAACCAGTAGAGGTTCCTGAAGAGTGGGGAGATGTGGACTGAACATTTTTCTAGAAAAATGATCCGGTCAGCAGAGTGAAGTAGAAACTGGGCTGGGGAAAGACTGGAGGCTGCAAGGTCAGCCAGGAGGATGCTGCAGTCATCAAGTTACACTATGATAAGTGCTTGGATCAACATAGCAGCAATTTGGATGGAAAGTTAAGGATGGGTTTCAGTGGTGTTGTGAAGGTAAAACCAATAGGATTTGGTGGCATATTGAATACGTGGGTTAAATGAGAGAGATGTCAATGAAGATGGCAAGGGTACAGACTTGTGAGACAAGAACGATAGTGGTACTGTCTTCAGTGATCCTAAAGACAGGGATAGGACAGGGTCTGGGGCAGAAGGTGAGGAATTCTGTTTTGAGCTTGTTAACTTTGAGGTGACAACAGGAAATAGAAATAGAAATGTCTTGAAGGCAAGAATAAATATGAAACTGCTGAGGAGAGAGTCAGGGCTGGAGAATCATCCATGTTGAGAAGGTAGTTGAAGTCATGGGAGCAAATGAATTATCCAAGGGAGTGGGTGTATCCGGAGAATAAAAGGGGATCTAGAACCGATCCTTGAGGGACTCCCACATTTAGAGGGTGGCAGGCAGACGAACCTGCTGAAAGAAAGTGTGGTTTTCCCACTCCAGTCTGTCCAGGTGTGAAAAGGACAACTGTGTCATTTCTAATAATAATAATGACATTTATTAATCGCTGTGTGCAAAGCACTGTACTAAACGCTGGGGAGGTTACAAGGTGATCAGGTTGTCCCACGTGGGGCTCACAGGCTTAATCCCCATTTTACAGATGAGGTAACCGAGGCTCATTAAGTGACTTGCCCAAAGTCACACAGCTGACAAGTGGCTGAGCTTGGATTTGAACCCATGACCTCTGACTCCAAAGCCCGTGCTCTTTCCACTAAACCACGCTGCTTCTCAATTCTCTATTTGTCCTATATGTCCTATTTGTCCTATTGCTTCTCAATTTCTCTACTGTGTGACTGTGGTTGTCCTGTATTTATCTGTTTCTTGTTACTGTGTGCTACCCTTGGCTTCCTCAGGTTCAAGTTCCATGACAAAGAGGGGAGCCTTGGGCTGTTTCCTGTGGAGACAACAATGGTGCTCGCCCACCCCAGGGGCCAAGGAGTCCAGCACCGAGAGCTTCTGCTGAAATGGGGCATCCCTGGGTTGCCATAACAGCTTTTTCCCTGCTCCCTCCTTTTCTCCTGTCCAAACCGCAGTCTGAGTTGAGCTCCTGTGTCCTGCAGCAAACACAGAGAACCATGCAGTCTGCTGCTATCAAGGTATAAATGAAGGGAGCAAGTCAGGGTATCACAGAAGGGAAAGGGAGAAGAGGAAAGGAGGGCTTCATCAGGGAAGGCCTCTTGGAGGAGATGGGCCTTCAATAAGGCTTTGAAGGTGGAGAGAATAATTTTTCTGTCTGATATGAGGAGGAAGAGCATTCCAGGCCAGAGGTGGGACATGGGCAAGACGCTGGTGGTGACAAAGATGAGGTCAAGGTGCAGTAAGAAGGTTAGCATTAAAGGAGCAAATTGTGTAGGCTGAGTTGTAGTAGGAGAGTAGTAAAGTCAGGTAGGGAGGGGGCAAGGTGATTGAGTGCTTTAATACCTATGATGGGGAGTTTTTGTTTAATTCGGAGGTGAATAGGCAACCATTGGAGTTTCTTGAGGAGTGGGGAAACATGGACTAAACATTTTTGAAGACAAATGATAAGTGATTGGATTAATGTGGCAGCAGTTTGGATGTAGAGGAAAGGGCAGATTTTAGTGATCTCGTGAAGGTGGAATCGACAGGATTTAGTGATGGATTGGAGTATTTGGGTTGAATGAGAGAGAGGAGTCAAGGATGATGCCAAGGTTTACTTGTCAGTGAAGAGGGGTTTGAAATACAGGCACAATGTTCTAGAGAGGCTCTGCATTTGAAAACTGTTTGTGAAGGAGGATGTCCTCAGAAATCAATCAATCAATCAATCAAACCTACTAGTTGACCATTTACTGTGGGCAGAACACTGTACTAAGCACTGGAAGAGTACAATAATATTAATATACATGATCTCTGACCCCAAGGGGCTTTCAGTCTGGGAGGGAAGAGTCATGGTCCCTCCTTGCCATGCTTTTGTCAGTCTTGTGTCTGCTGGGTTTGTTTCAAGGTACTGAAGTATCATGTAATCATGGTAAATCTGAGACTGAGGAGAAGGCAGAACCAGTTCCTCCCTGGTTGTGCCCTGGGAAACCAGGTGGCCTGCCCCGTTGGCACGTGCCTGAACTCTGAAAACCCTTTGGGACTTGTACAACTCCCACTTCTGGGAATTTGCGGTGGACAAGGCTGTGCCAGTCACAGGACAGTCCAGCCCCAGGAGAAGATCTATCATTTTTAAAATCAATATTATTTTAGTGAACCTCCACAAGATGTGATCAATGGCCTGCAGACCCACAGGATGAGGAGAACAGCAGGGGCAATTAAGCACGAACCCACCCCAGGTCAGTGAGTTCCTCCTGAAATGCATGGGATTGATCAAGCATTCACTCCAAACACGATGGTAAATGCTGAGCAAAACACAAGTTATCAATAAGATGTGGGGAGAGACCCCCCTCTGGTCCTCAGCAGGGGAAATGAGGGCTTGAGAGGGGAAGGCCTTTGGAAGAGGTGAGATTCTTATAAGGCTTTGAAGATAGGGAGAATGAGAGTCTGCCAGATATGAACAAGAAAGAGTCCCAGGCTAGAGGCAGGATATAAACAAGTGGTCAGAGGTGAGGTGGACAAAATCGAGATGCAATGAGTTGGTTGGCATTAGAGTAGTGAAGTGCGTAACCTGGGTTGTATTGGGTAATCAGCCAGGTAAGTTATGAAGGGCAGGGCCGATTAAGAATTTGAAATCTGAGACTAAGGCATTTCGATTCGATGCGGAGTTAGATGGGCAACACCGGAGATTTTTGAGGACTGGAGAGACCAATCAATGAGTTAATCAATCATTCACGTTTATTGAACACTTGTTGTGTGCAAAGGACTGTACTAATCATTTACGAGTGTATGATATAACAATAAAAAGACACATCCCCAGCCCAGAACGAGCTTACTGTCTGGGGCGGGAGAATGATGTTAATATAAATAAATAAATTACAGACGTGTACACAGTTGCTGTGGGGCTGATGGAGGGATGAAGAGAGGGTACAAATCCAAGTGCAAGGGTGATGCTGAGGGAGTGGGAGAAGAGGAATTGAAGGCTTAGTTAGTGAAGACCTTTTGGAGGAGATGTGCTTGTGATAAGACTTTGAAGGAGGGGAGAATGATCGATCGTCTGACAGATATGAAGAGTAAGATCACTCCAGTTCAGACACATAATGTGGGTGAGAGGTTGACAGTGAGGTAAGTGAGTTTGAAGTGCAGTGAGTACGTTGACGTTAGAGGAGTAAAATGTGTGGGTGGATTGTAGTCGGTAATCAGGGAGGTAAGGTAGGAGGGGGGCAAGGCGATTGAGAGCTGTAAAGCCAATGGTAAAAGTTTCTGTTTGATGCGGAGGTTCGTGGGAAACCACGGAGGTTCCTGAGGAGTGGGGAGATGTGGACTGAACATTTTTCTAGAAAAATGATCCTGTCAGCAGGGTGAAGTATGAACTGGACTGGGGAAAGACAGGAGGCAGCAAGGTCAGCCAGGAGGCTGCTGCAGTCATCGAGTCAGACTACGATAAGTGCTTGGAACAACATAGCAGCAATTTAGATGGAGAGTTAAGGATGGGTTTTAGTGGTGTTGTGAAGGTAAAACCAGCAGGATTTGGTGGCATATTGAATATGTGGGTTAAATGAGAGAGATGTTGATGATGATGGCAAGGGTACAGACTTCTGAGACAAGGATAGCGGGGTTGTCTTCATTGATCCTAAAGACAGGGGGAGGACAGGGTCTGGGGCAGAAGATGAAGAGTTCTGTTTTGAGCTTGTTAACTTTGAGGTGACAACAGGAAATCCAAATAGAAATGTCTTGAAGGCATGAGTAAATATGAGACTGCTGAGAAGGAGAGAGAGTCAGGGCTGGAGAGGAAGATTAGGGAATCATCCATGTAGAGAAGGTAGTTGAAGTCATGGGAGCAAATGAATTGTCCAAAAGAGTGGGTGTATCTGGAGAATTAAAGGGGATCCAGAACCAATCCTTGAGGTACTCCACATTTATTGGTTGGGAGGAAGAGAAGCCTGTGAATGAGAACTGAAAGGAGCGGAAAACTAGGAGAGGACAGTGTCAGTGAAGCCGAGGTAGGATAATGTTTCCAGAAGGAGGGGGTGGTCAACAGTGTTGAAGGCAGCTGAGACGTCAAGAATAATTACTGAGAGCTCACCTCCTCCAAGAGGCCTTCCCAGACTGAGCCACCTTTTTCCTCCCCTTCTCCCCATCCCCCCGCCCTACCTCCCTCCCCTCCCCAGAGCACCTGTATTTATGTCCGTATTTATTACTCTATTTTACTTGTACATATTTGCTATTCTATTTATTTTGTTAATGATATGCATTTCTAGACTATGAGTCCACTGTTGGGTAGGGACCGTCTCTATGTGTTGCCAACTTGTACTTCCCAAGCACTTAGTACAGTGCTCTGCACACAGTAAGCGCTCAATAAATACGATTGAATGAATTTTGCTTTCATTCTTTTTGTTCTTACGACTTGACACCTGTTCACATGTTTTGTTTTGTTGTCTGTCTCCCCCTTCTACACCGTGAGCCCGTTGCTGGGTAGAGACCATCTCTACATGCTGCCAACTTGTACCTCCCAAATGCTTAGTACAGTGCTCTGCACACAGTAACGCTCAATAAATACAACTGAATGAATGAATGAATTAGGATAGAGGCCGTTGGATTGGGCAAAAGGAAATCACTGGTGACCTTAGAAAAGGCAGTTACAGTGGAACAAAGGGGGCAGAAACCAGAATGGAGTGAATCAAGGACAGAATTGGAGGAGAGGAAGCAGATAACTTGTTCAAAGAGTTTGGAGAGGAATGGTAGAAGGAAGAAAGGACAATAGTTGGTGGTTGTTGTGAGGACAAAGAGGGTTTTTTTAAGATAGGGAATATGTGAGCATGTTTAACAAGCAATGTATAAGAAGCCACTGGGAAGTGAATGGTAGAAGATGGGTTGAAAAGCACTGGTGGAGGGTTTAGATTTTGAGAGGAGGTCTACTCTTTACCATGATCCCTGTCAATGAAAGGCAGTGGATGACCTTGTGGGAGGGTGCAGTAAATAAGTACTGATCACTGGCATGGAAATATATCTAGATTCTACCTGGCATCCTATCTCAATCAATTGTATTTATTAAGTTCTTGTTAGTGCAGAGCACTGTACTAAGCACTGGAAAGAGCACAATAGAGCTGGTAGATAAGATCCCTTCCCCTAAGGGGTTTATAGACTAGTAGAAGAGACAAATATTAAAATAAATTACAGATAGGGGAAGCAGCAGAGTATAAGGTTATGGACAGAGTGCTGTGCGACTGGGAGTAGGGTGAATATAAAAGTTCTTAAAGGCTACAGACCCTAATGCTTAGATGAATCAACAAAGAAACGATATTAAGGAGCACTTACTATGTGCAGAGCACTGTACTAAGTGCTTGGAAAATTACAGTGCAAATGACCACTGCGCTCAAAGAGCTCTACCACTTGTCATCTTAGTGACTTTGGGCAAGTCACTTAACTTCTCTGTGCCTCAGTTACCTCATCTGTAAACAAGGGGATTAAAACTCTGAGTCCCTCCTGGGGCAACCTGATTACCTTACATCTACCCCAGTGCTTAGAAAAGCGCTTGGTACATAGTAATCATTTAACAAATACCATTTTTAAAAAAGGAGCTAACATACTAGTGGGGGAGACAGGCATCAAAATAAATTACAGGGAGAGGAAGTGACAGCAAATAAAGATATGATATAAGTGCTTTGTGTCTGTGGGTGGAGTGAGACAAAACATACTCAAAGGGTACGGTAGTGATTCAAGTGTATACATGACATAGAAGAGAAGGCCAAAGAGTGGGGGAATGAGAGTATAATCAGCGGAGGCTACTTGGAGAGTGTGTGATTTACTAGGGTTTTTGAAGATGGTGGGTCTAGGAGTATCACTACAGTAGCTGCATGGCCTATTGGAAAACCACGAGGTTTGGAGTCAGAGGACCTCGGTTTTAACATGACTCTGCCACTTGCCTGCTGGGTGATCGTAGCAAGTCATTCAAACTCTATGGACCCCAGTTTCCTCACCTGTAAAATGGGGATTAAGAACTGTTCTCCTTCCTACTTAGATTGTGAGGTGCTAGTTATCTTGTATCTGCCCCAGCACTTAAAACTGTGTTTGGCACATAGAAAGTGCTTAATAGGTACTCTAGTTATTATTTTTTGCTGTCGTATCAGGGCCAAAATGCACTCCTGCCTCCTGTCACCCCACATAAATTTTCATGAGATTGGCAATAGCTCTTCTCCAGAAAACCCCCAACACTAATAGCAGACTCAGAAGATGCTCAGTTTGGGATGTTGACTTTGCACCATTCTTCACTCTCACAGGCAGCTCATGACATCTCCCAGACAATGTTTAACATCACGACGGTGACAGAATTCCTCCTCCTGGGGTTCTCCAACATCCGGAAGTGGCAGCTGATCCATGCTGCCCTGTTCCTTCTGGTCTATCTGGCAGCCCTGATGGGGAATCTCCTCATCATTGCCGTCACCACCGTTGACCAGCACTTCCACACCCCCATGTACTTCTTCCTCAAGAACCTGTCCATCGTTGACCTCGGCTACATCTCCGTCACAGTCCCCAAATCCATCCTCAATTCCCTCACGAATGTCAACTCCATCTCTCTGCTGGGCTGCGCTGCCCAGGTATTCCTCGTATTATTATTCGCGGGATCAGAGTTGTCCCTGTTCACGGTGATGTCCCACGACCGCTATGTCGCCATCTGCCGTCCCCTGCACTATGAGATCATCATGCCCCACGGGGCCTGTGTACGCATGTTGGCTGCCTCTTGGTTCGGCAGCTGTTTGAGTGCCATCATGTACACAGCCAGTACCTTCTCTCTATCCTTCTGTGGCTCCAACATTGTCCACCAGTTCTTCTGCGATGGTCCCCAGTTGCTAAGACTTTCATGTTCCACTGACCATGTCCCAAAAGATGTGAGTTTAGACATCGGCATCAGCTTATCTGTCTTCTGCTTCATGCTCATCGTGTGCTCCTACGTCCGCATCTTCTTGGCTGTGCTGAGGATGCCATCGGCGGAGGGCCGCTCCAAAGCCTTCTCCACCTGTCTGCCCCACCTGGTCGTCGTCACTCTGTTTGTCACATCTGCCTTCTCTGCCTACTTAAAGCCAATATCAGACTCTCCCTCTGCAGTGGACCTGCTGGTGTCTGTGTTCTATGCTGTGGTGCCCCCTACCCTTAATCCCCTCATCTACAGCCTGAGGAACCGGGACATTAAGTTAGCGATGGGAAGGCTGCTGTGGCCAAAACATTTCGCAAAGGAGAAACCATCTACAGGATAAAAAGGCCTCTCCACGGACTGCCCTGATCATGCCTCTGACTTAACCAGTCTTCACTCCAGAATGGTTTTACCACAGCATTGTCTGGGTGACCTAGTGTTAAGAGCACTGGCTTGGGAGTCAGAGGACCTGGATTCGAGTCCTGGGTCTGCCACTGCCTGCAGTGTGACATTGGAAAAGTCAGTAAAACTTTCTGTGCCTGTTTCCCTATCTATAAAATGGGGATGAAATACCCATTCTCCCACCTACTAAGACTGAGAGCAAACTAGTTTTCTTCCCTTGTTGACACCCATGCCCATCAGTTCCGGACATTTAACTCCCTCCTCAGGCCCCCTGTTCCTCCCCCTCCTCCATCCCTCCCCACAACGATCTGGCCACCTACCTCATTAGGAAAATTAACACGTTCTGGTCTGAGCACCCCAAATTCACCCCTGCTCCTTCTCCATCCCCCCTCTCTCAACCTTGTCCTCTACTTTCCCATCCTTCTCAGCAGTATCTTCGGGTAAGATCTCCTCCCTCTTCTCACGTGTCACCCCATCCACCTGTGCTTCGGACCCCATTCCCTCTCATCTTATAAAAACTCTCACCCCTTTCCTCCTCCCCTCCTTAACTTCAATCTTCAACTGCTCACTCTCTAATGGTTTCTTCCCCTCTGACTTCAAACATGCCCACATCTCCCCCATCCTAAAAAAAACCCTCTTTTGACCCCACTGCCCCTTCCAGTTATCGCCCTATCTCCCTCCTACCTTTCCTTTCCAAACTCCTAGAATGAATCATCTACACTCGCTGCCTCGAACTCCACAACTCCAACTCTCTCCTAGACACCCTCCGATCTCACTTCCATCCCCTCCACTCCACCGAAAGTGCCCTCTCAAAGCACACCAATGACCTCCTTCTTGCCAAATCCAATGGCTCCTACTCTATCCTAATCCTACTAGACCTCTCAGCTGCCTTAGACACTGTGGACCATCCCCTTCTCCTCAACGTATTATTCAACTTTGGCTCCTCTCCTGGTTCTCCTCTTATAACACTGGTCGTACATTCTCAGTATCCTTCATGGGCTCCTCCTCCCCCTCCCATCCCCATCCTGTAGGGGTTCCTCAAGGGTCAGTTCTTGGTCCCCTTCTGTTCTCCATCTATACTCACTCCCTTTGATCTCATTCACTCCCACAGCTTCAACTATCATCTCTACACAGATGACACCCAAATCTACATCTCCTCCCCTGTTCTCTCTCCCTCCCACCAGGCTCGAATCTCCTCCTGCCTTCAAGACATCTCCACCAAGATGTCCGCCCGCCACCTTAAGCTAAACATATCCAAGACTGAGCTCCTTATCTTCCCTTGCAAACCCTGTCCTCTCCCTGACTTTGCCATCACTGTGGACAGCACTATGATCCTTCCGGTCTCATAAGCCCACAGTCTTTGTGTCATCCTTGACTTTGCTCTCTCATTCACCCCACACATCCAATCTGTCACCAAAACCTGCCAGTCTCACCTTCACAACAATGCCAAGATCCTCCCTTTTCTCTGCATCCAAACCGCTACCTTGTTGGTACAACCTCTCATCCTATCCCGACTGGATTACTGCATCAGCCTCCTTTTTGATCTCCCATCCTCCTGTCTCTTCCCACTTCAGTCTATACTTCACTCTTCTGCCTGGATTATCTTTCTACAGAAACACTCTGGACATGTCACTACACTCCTCAAAAATCTCCAGTGGTTGCCTATCAACCTTCGCATGAAGCAAAAACTCCTCACTATTGGCTTCAAAGCTCTCCATCACCTCGCCCACTCCTACCTCACCTCCCTTCTCTCCTGCAGCCCAGCCCGCACCCTCTGCTCCTCTGCCACTCAACTCCTCAATGTGCCTCATTCTCACCTGTCCCACTGTCGACCCCAGGCCTACGTCTTACCACTGGCCTGGAATGCCCTCCCTCTACACATCCACCCAACTAGCTCTCTTCCTCCCTTCAAAGCCCTACTGAGAGCTCACCTCCTCCAGGAAGCCTTCCCAGTCTGAGCCCCCCTTTTTCATCTGCTCCTCCTCCTCTCCTCATTGCCTCCACTCCCTCCTTCTGACCTACCCCCTTCCCCTCCCCACAGCACTTGTGTATATTTGTAAATATTTATTACTCTATTTTATTAATGATGTGTGAATATCTGTAATTCTATTTATCTATTTTGATGGTACTGACACCTGTCTACTTTTTTTGTTTTTTTGTCTGTCTCACCCTTCTAGACTGTGACCCTGTTGCCGGGTAGGGACTGTCTCTATCAGTTGCCGAATTGTACTTTCCAAGCGCTTAATACAGTGCTCTACACACAGTAAGCACTTAATAAATACGATTGAATGAATAAAATGAATGAATGAAAGGACTGTGTTTGAACCCAGCTAACTATATCTACTACAGTGCTGCCATATGGAAAGTGCTTAACAGATATCACAATTATTATTATCATTATGAAGCTTGAAATCTTGACCAGTGGCCATGAACACTCCAAGTAGGGGTCCTGGAAAAACACAAACTACACTTCTTACGCACTCCATAACTTGCTACAGTGAGAGACATCTTTGTTTCCCTTCTCCTTTCTTCTCTCTTTCCTTCATTTACACTGCCTCCCTCCCACTTCCCCCTTTTCTTTATTTTCCTCTCAAACGAAGAGTGAGCAGTCAGTCTGAAGCACAAATGAAGAGTTTGGTGAAAAACTGGGAGAGAATTCTGAAGACATGTGATGGAGTGGGAAAATCTGGAATAGATCTCTTTCTGTTTGTTTTTGTTAGAGTGCAAACTCCTGGTGGGCAGATGACATATCTCTCCTTTCTGTTTACCTTTCCAAATGCTTCACACTGTGCATATTGTGGGACCTCAATAAATACCATTCCAAATCTATCAACGGTATTTATTAAGTGCTTATTGTGTTAGGAGCACTGTACCAAGTGCTTGAGAGTGTACGGTAGCATTGGTAGACACAATCCCTTGCTCGGACATCTTACAATCTTAGTGGAATGAATCAAATTAAGAAGCTCCAACTACCCTTACTCAGAAGAGAATTGAACAATCATTCAGTGGCATTCGTAATAATAATAATGATGATGATGATGATGATGGTATTTGTTAAGTGCTCACTATGTGTGAAGCACTGTTCTAAGTGCTGGGGGAGATACAAGGTGATCAGGTTGTCCCACGTGGGGCTCAGAGTCTTAATCCCCATTTTACAGATGAGGTAACTGAGGCTCAGAGAAGTTAAGTGGCTTGCACAAGGTCATGCAGCAGACGTGGTGGAGCCAGGATTCCATTTTTCAATTGTATTCTCAGGCTTCTGCAGTTTTGAAGAAATCAGGACAATGCCTTCAAATGACCTGATCTGGGGAGTTTTATTCACCTGTCAGACTGGCATCGGAATCCTGGGGAACTCGGCCTTGCTCACGATCCACGGCAACATATTTCTGTATCAATCCCAACAGAAGAAGCCCACAGACCTGATCATCACCCTCCTAACCTTGGCTAATGCGATAGTGCTTTTGACCCGTGGGGTCCCAATGGCTATGGCATCTTTTGGCATGAGGAACACTGTGGATGAGGTTGGATGCCTAGCATTGTTTTTTGTTAACCGAGTGTCCCGTGCTCTTTCTATCTGCATCACGTGTCTCCTCAGCATGTTCCAGGCCATCACCATCAGCCCCAGCACCTGCCACTGGGGCCAACTCAAACCCAGAGCCCCCAACTACATCATCCCTTCCCTCATCTTCTTCTGCATCCTCAACTTCTTCATCTATTTAGGCAGTATCTTAACCAGTCAATTCTCCAGAAATGTCAGTGACTCAAAATATACTTTAATTTCAAAAACCTGTTCTATCTTACCGAGGGGTACTGGTGTACTTAGCATTGTGTGTTTAAATGCCATGGCTCTCCGAGACCTCCTCTTTATGGGTCTCATGAGCTGGGCCAGCGGCTACATGGTGATTGTGCTCTACCGACACCGCAAGCAAGTCCGGCACATCCGTGGCACCGGCCTCTCCCCAAAATCTTCTGTGGAGACCAGAGCCTCCCACACCATCCTGCTCCTGGTCACCTGCTTCATTACTTTTTATTGGATGAACTGTAGCACCGTTGTCTCGTTAAGTGTGCAAACAGATTACAGTGCTGTGATACTTAACGCTACATCTTTTCTGTCTGCATGTTATCCTTTGCTCTGCCCTTTGCTGCTGATCAGCACAGATGCCCGGGTACCTATTGCCAAGTATATCCTCCGGAAGCTGAGAAGCTCCTCTGCCAGGAGTGCACATGTTTTCCCCTAATCCTCTTCTTTCCAGTCTTATCTATAAAACCTTCAGTCGGTGGCAGAGTGGGCAACCTATCTGGGCAGAAGAGACAAAAAAAAAGTGCACCAATCGTGCCAAGCTTTCCAAGAGTCATTTGTACACATTAAAAAGCAGCGTGGCTCAGTGGAAAGAGCCCGGGCTTGGGAGTCAGAGGTCACGGGTTCTAATCCTGGCTCCGTCACTTGTCTGCTGTGTGACTTTGGGCAAGTCATTTAACTTCTCTGGGCTTCAGTTACCCATCTGTAAAACAGGGATTAAGACTGGGAGCCCCCCATGGGACAATCTGATCACCTTGTATCTACCCCAGCGCTTAGAACAGTGCTTTGCACATAGTAAGCACTTAACAAATACCATCATTATTGTTATTAGCCTACTTAATCGTAAACTCCTTGAAAGCTATTGCGTTGTACTCTACCAAGTGCTTAGTACAGTGCTCTGCACATGGTAAGTGCTCAATAAATATGACTGATTGCTTTACTTCAGCATGTAGGTGTATTTATAAATCAATACTTCAAGGTTAAAGAGCAGGGGAGAAAAAGGAGAGGAGACGAAGATGAGAGATGGGGAGGGGGAGGAGGAGGAAGGTGAGAGAGAGAGAAAGGAAGATGGGGAGAAAGAGGGAGAGAGTGGGGGAGGAAAATGGGGTGGAAGAGAGGGAGAAAGGAAGAGAGGAGGGAAACAAGAGGGAGACAAAGGAAAAGGAAGAAGGAAAGAAAGAAAGGAATGGGAGATGAAGGAGAGAGAGGAAAAAAGAATGAGAGGAAGGTGGGATGAGAGAGCGAGAAGGAGAAGGAGAGAATTTATTTATTTTGCTTCCATTTGGGAAGCAGGGAGGTGGGAATGCCAGGGATGCAAAGCAAGCAACTGACTTGGTCAAAGTCCTGTTTTTTCGGTGTTATATGGACCACTTGAATCAAAGCTTTGGCTGGTAATCACTCCACTAAGGGCCAGCAGTCAGTCGGAGGAAAGTGGATCCTAAATAACAAGGGGGCAGCGGGGGGGAGATGGGGGCACTGTGATGGACACGGGACCAGGCTGGATGGGACAGGCTTCAGGGAAGGAAGAGAACCTGCAGACCTAAAACAAATCAAACGGCTGAGCCGGTAAGTGGGTGAGAGAAGGAGGGAGGGGACTCTTTGGGATGGATTTGCTTCTCCCAGGGGTGGAGAGGAAGGGAGCGCATACTTTCTGTAACTACTGCCAGAAGCCCACCTAGTTATGCCTCACAGAGGGGGTCAGCTACAGGGCCCATTAAGCAGAGCTCATTTGACCTCATCCTCCTCCTCCGCCAGCATCCCCACAGCTGCCTAGCGTGTCTGCTCAGCCTAGTACACATGCGGGGGAGACCTGTTTTCTGGTCCCTGTTGGGACTTTGATCGTACAATGATAATGATTGTAGATGTTAAGTGCTTACTATGTTCCAAGCACTGTTCTAAGTGCTGCTGGGGTAGACACAAGATGATCAGGTCAGACACAGTCCCTATCCCACATGTGGCTCACAATCTAAGTCGGAGGGAGAACGTGTATTGAATCCCCATTTTACAGATGAGGAAACTGAGGCACAGAGATGTTAAGTGACTTGCCCAAGGTCACATAGCAGGCAAGTGGCAGAGCATGACTGATGCAGATCCAGGACTTAGGGTGGGAGTGTGGGGAGCTCTCTGAGGGGTGGGAAGGGACCGGATCTAATTCTCACCAATATATTCTTTCCCAGTGCTTTGTGCAGCATAAACACTTGATCATTCAATCGTATTTATCGAGCACTTACTGTGTGCAGAGCACTGTTACTAAGCTCTTATTACTAATACTATTACTATTATAATTATTACTATTATATTATTATTACTATGATCATTACTATTAGTACTATAGCTCCCACTAGGCTGGCCCCTTATGTGAGAAGCACCATTTTAACTACATGTCAATCAACAGGAAGTGGCGGGGTCACCAAGAGATCAGCTGGAAAGCAACCAATACAAAGAGAGAATATTAGTGCACATCTTCCCACTCCTCCCAAACCTCCAAGTGTTGCCCATTCCTCTCTGAATCAAACAGAAATTCCTCACACCTAATCAGCTCACTCTGTCTTTCTTGTTTTCGCTCCTCTCCCAGTACTCAAGAACTCAGTTGTTAAGAGCCCGGGCTTTGGAGTCAGAGGTCATGGGTTCAAATCCCGACTCTGCCAATTGTCAGTTGTGTGACTTTGGGCAAGTCACTTAACTTCTCTGGGCCTCAGTTATCTCATCTGTAAAATGGGGATTAAGACTCTTAGCCCCCCGTGGGACAACCTGATCACCTTGTAACCTTCCCAGTGCTTAGAACAGTGCTTTGCACATAGTAAGTGCTTAATAAATGCCATTATTATTATTATTATACAAGATCCAAAAAAGCTAAATGGGGAGACATGCCCTAGAATCAGTAAGAAGGGTGAAGACAAGTAACAATTAAAATTGTGTGATCTGCTAAGTGCTTACCGCGTCTCAGGTACTGGGAGAGATAAGATACAATCGTGTCCCTACTCCATGTGAGGTTCATGGAGGGAGAACAAATATTAGGGCAGGAAATGTGTCTGCCAATTCTATTGTACTGTACTTTCCCAAGCACTTAGTGCAGTGCTCTGCACATAGTAAGGGCTCAATAAATACAATTGATTGATTAATTGATTATTCCCCATTTGTAGATGAGAAAACTGAGGCCCAGAGGAGTTAAGTGATGTTCCCAAGGTCACACAGCAAGCAAGGGGCAGAAGTAGGATTATAAACCAGGTCGCCTGATTCTGAAGCCCGGGCTCATTCCACTAGACCATACTACTTCTCTAGATGGTTCCATATCTGCTCAGCTCCCCATGAGAGTGTGTGATCCAAAACCATGGCAACGAGGATTAATGTTTGCTGGGTGACCTTGGTCAAGTTACTTACCTTTTTTGTGCCTTAGTTTCCTCACCCGTAAAAATGGAGATGACACTTCTTCTTCCCATTTAATAATAATAATAATAATAATAATGACATTTGTTAAGCACTTACTGTGTGCCAACCACTGTTCTAAGCACTGGGGGGGTGGATACAAGGTGATCAGGTTGTCCCACGTGGGGCTCACAGTCTTAATCCCCATTTTACATTTTACAGATGAGGTAACTGAGGCTGAGAGAAGTTAAGTGACTTGCCCAAGGTCTCACAGCAGACATGTGGCGGAGCCGGGATTAGAACCCATGACCTCTGACTCCCAAGCCTGTGCTCTTTCCACTGAGCCATGCTGCTTCTCATTTAGACTGGGAGTTTCATGTGGGGCGGGGACTGGGTCCGATCTCTTTATACTGTATCTATCCCAGCACTTAGTACTGGGTTTTTTTTTGCACAAAATAAGCACTTAAATGCCACTATTATAATTATTTCTGTATCAACTGCTGTCTAGGTGGCGGAGACTCAGCAATCGATCGCAAATTCAGGGGGGCTTTGGGTGAAGTGGATTGCTGGTCCTGGAAGAAGGAGGGACATTTTAAAGGAAAAGATGTTAATCAATCAAAGATATTTATTGAACAGCGTGGCAGAGTGGATAGAACACGTACCTGGGAGTCGGAAGATCAGCGCTTAGAACATTGCTTTGCACATAGTAAGCCCTTAATAAATGCCATCATTATTATAGGTTCTAGTCCCGGCTCTGCCACTTGTCAGCTCTGTGACCTCGGGCGAGTCACTTCACTTCTCTAGTCCTTAGTTCCTTCATCTGTGAAATGGGGATTGAGACCGCGATCCCCAGGTGGGACAGGGATTGCGTCCAACTCGATTTCCTTGTATCCGCCCCAGCGCTTAGTACAGTGCCTGGCACAGAGTAAGAGCTTAACAAATACCACAGTTATTATTGTTACAGAGGGCAGAGCTCTGTTTTAAGCACTTGGGGGAGTACAATACCGTCGAATCGGCAGAGACACGAGCCACAAGGAGCGAAGATGAAAGTGTGCAGTTTGCCCCTCTTTAAACACCGTGTTAAATTTCAGGTCTTTGGGCACATCGATTCCTGCGATAGCAGGTGAGCCAGACCAAAAGGCTCCAAGCGAAGACCTAATTGTAGACATGCCAGCGGGAGTCCGGGCGAGATATTTTCTAAGAGCAGAAGACAATGGGACTGTAATTATCAATGCCCCGGGGGTTGAGGGCTTAAATAGTGTCAGAGATCTCATCCCCCCTGGGTTGAGGGCTTAACAGAAGCAGGATCCGTTGTTCTTGATGCTTTTCTGTATGCTAATAAATGTTTTCTTTCTGTGATACTGAATATCGCGGTTTATTCCGTCTGTAAAGCCGAGCCACGACCCCCGCCCTAATTGACTCTATTGCGACGTTAACGAAAGGCAAGAGGGTGCCTTTATAATAATAATAATAATAATGATGGTATTTGTTAAGCGCTTACTATGTGCCAAGCACTGTTCTAAGCGCACGGGTAAATACAAGGTAATCAGGTTGTCCCACGTGGGGCTCACAGTCTTCATCCCCATTTTACAGATGAGGTAACTGAGGCACAAAGAAGTTAATAATAATAATAATGGCATTTATTAAATGCCTAGTATGTGCAAAGCTCTGTTCTAAGTGCTGGGGAGGTTACAATTTACCACAAGTTATGTGAAGAGAGAAGCAGCGTGGCTCAGTGGAAAGAGCACGGGCTTTGGAGTCAGAGGTCATGGGTTCAAATCTCGGCTCCGCCAACTGTCAGCTGTGTGACTTTGGGCAAGTCACTTCACTTCACTGTGCCTCAGTTACCTCATCTGTAAAATGGGGATTAAGACTGTGAGCCCCCCGTGGGACAACCTGATCACCATGTAACCTCCCCAGCACTTAGAACAGTGCTTTGCACATAGTAAGCGCTTAATAAATGCTATCATTATTATTAAGTGGCTTACCCAAGGTCACACAGCAGGCAATAATAATGATGGCATTTGTTAATCAATCAATTGTATTTATTGAGAGCTGACTGTGTGCAGAGCACTGTACTAAGTGCTTACTATGTGCCAAGCACTGTTCTAAAGTAATCAGGTTGACCCATGTGGGACTCATAGTCTTCATCCCCATTTTACAGATGAGCTAACTGAAGCCCAGAGAAGTGAAGTGACTTGTCCAAAGTCACACAGCTGACAGGTGGCGGAGCCGGGATTAGAACCCACGACCTCTGATTCCCAAGTCCAGGCTGTTGTAACCGAGCCACGCTGTTTCTCTCCTTCTCTTGCCCAAGGAGGCAATGAGGAAGGGCTGGAGCTGGCTCCGGGTTCACCCTCTCTCTATGCCTTCCCCCGAGCCCCCACTCTGTTCACCTCACTCTGGGCTGGAAGAGACAGCTCGCTCCCAGCAGGTGGGCTCAAAAGGAGGGATGCAAATCCAGAGGTCCAAGTGTGGAATCCAAGATCCAGGCACCCAGTAGAGGGTCTCTGCTTCTTCCTCATGCCCTGCTTGGGACAGCTGCTGCGTCTTCTATCTGGTGGGGGGTGGGAAGGAGGGGCGGGGATCCACCTTGTGAGACGAGCAGGCATTTACGGGTGATAGAGAAAGGAATTAAGACCATTTAGAAGGAATTAAGGAATGGCAGGAATTTTCCACCTCCATTAGCTAGATTGTGGTGGAAGCGTGGTGTCATCGTGCTGCCTCTGAGATTCCGGTTATTCTCGAGCAATTAGTCGGGGCCACCAGTGGATCCAGAGAGACCTGACCATGGGGAGGGAGAGACACTCTCAGCAACAGAGGCTGAACTTTCCCTCCCCGATGGCTTTGGGCCTGAAGCTAGGGGCAGAGCTTAGTCTTCTTCATCTTCACCTTCCCTTCCCCCCGATCTCTCCACTGGGGCTCTCCTAGCATCATGGCAGACTCCTAGTGGAAACAATACAGATCTGAGTGTAGAGGACCTGGGTTCTAATTCCGCCTCTGCCACTTGCCTTTGTGACCTTGGGCAAATTACCCAACTTCAAGTGGGACAGAGACTGCACCCGACCTGATTATCTCCAACCTCCCACAGTGTTAAGTACAGTGCTTGGCACATAGTAAGTGCATTAGAAATACCACAATTACTGTTATTATGGGGCTCTCTTTGCAGGCTGAACTCTGGATAAAAGGTGCTGGGCTGGTAGGGAAAGAGGAAGGAGCTGCATGTTCTTTGTTCTTGGAAAACTGACAGGTAAAAGAGAGTCAGGACAGTGTGAGTGCACAGAGCCAAGCTAACACAGAACATAAACTAGGGGTATAAACTTGTGTATACACAGTTGAAATCATCATCATCATCATCAATCGTATTTATTGAGCGCTTACTATGTGCAGAGCACTGTACTAAGCGCTTGGGAAGTACAAATTGGCAACACATAGAGACAGTCCCTACCCAACAGTGGGCTCACAGTCTAAAAGGGGGAGACAGAGAACAAAACCAAACATACCAACAAAATAAAATAAATAGGATAGAAATGTACAAGTAAAATAAATAAATAAATAGAGTAATAAATATGTACAACCATATATACATATATGCAGGTGCTGTGGGGAAGGGAAGGAGGTAAGATGGGGGGGTGGAGAGGGGAACGAGGGGGAGAGGAAGGAAGGGGCTCAGTCTGGGAAGGCCTCCTGGAGGAGGTGAGCTCTCAGCAGGGCCTTGAAGGGAGGAAGAGAGCTAGCTTGGCGGATGGGCAGAGGGAGGGCATTCCAGGCCCGGGGGATGACGTGGGCCGGGGGTCGATGGCGGGACAGGCGAGAACGAGGTACGGTGAGGAGATTAGCGGCGGAGGAGTGGAGGGTGCGGGCTGGGCAGTAGAAGGAGAGAAGGGAGGTGAGGTAGGAGGGGTCGAGGTGATGGAGAGCCTTGAAGCCCAGGGTGAGGAGTTTCTGCCTGATGCGCAGATTG
Source organism: Tachyglossus aculeatus (assembly GCF_015852505.1). Taxonomy (NCBI): domain Eukaryota; kingdom Metazoa; phylum Chordata; class Mammalia; order Monotremata; family Tachyglossidae; genus Tachyglossus; species Tachyglossus aculeatus. The sequence continues at coordinate 328,699 of NW_024044897.1, forward strand.
ATTGGTAGCCACTGGAGGTTTTTGAGAAGGGGAGTAATATGCCCAGAGCGTTTCTGGACAAAGATAATCCGGGCAGCAGCATGAAGTATGGATTGAAGTGGAGAGAGACACGAGGATGGGAGATCAGAGAGAAGGCTGATGCAGTAGTCCAGACGGGATAGGATGAGAGCTTGAATGAGCAGGGTAGCAGTTTGGATGGAGAGGAAAGGGCGGATCTTGGCAATGTTGCGGAGCTGAGACCGGCAGGTTTTGGTGACGGCTTGGATGTGAGGGGTGAATGAGAGAGCGGAGTCGAGGATGACACCAAGGTTGCGGGCTTGTGAGACGGGAAGGATGGTAGTGCCGTCAACAGAGATGGGAAAGTCAGGGAGAGGACAAGGTTTGGGAGGGAAGACAAGGAGTTCAGTCTTCGACATGTTGAGCTTTAGGTGGCGGGCAGACATCCAGATGGAGATGTCCTGAAGGCAGGAGGAGATGCGAGCCTGGAGAGAGGGGGAGAGAGCAGGGGCAGAGATGTAGATCTGGGTGTCATCAGCGTAGAGATGATAGTTGAAGCCGTGGGAGCGAATGAGGTCACCAAGGGAGTGCGTGTAGATTGAGAACAGAAGGGGACCAAGCACTGAACCTTGGGGAACCCCCACAGTAAGAGGATGGGAGGGGGAGGAGGAGCCTGCAAAAGAGACTGAGAAAGAACGACCGGAGAGATAAGAGGAGAACGAGGAGAGGACGGAGTCTGTGAAGCCAAGGTCAGATAGCATGTTGAGGAGAAGGGGGTGGTCCACAGTGTCAAAGGCAGCTGAGAGGTCGAGGAGGATTAGGACAGAGTATGAGTCGCTGTGTTTGGCAAGCAGGAGGTCATTGGTGACCTTTGAGAGGGCAGTTTCCATGGAATGAAGGGGACGGAAGCCAGACTGGAGGGGGTCGAGGAGAGAGTTGTTGTTGAGGAATTCTAGGCAGCGCGTGTAGACAACTCGTTCAAGGAGTTTGGAAAGGAATGGTAGGAGGGATATGGGACGATAACTAGAAGGTGAGGTGGGGTCAGGAGAGGGTTTTTTTAGGATGGGAGAGACATGGGCATGGGAGAAATGTCTCCCCACACATTGCAGAAGAGCTAGAGGGCAGCCAGGTTGCTGGAGTGTTGAGTCAAGAAGGGATCATCTGGGAAAGCTTCTTGGAGGAGGTGGGTCTTAAATCATTTTGAAGGAGTGAACAGTTAGGAGACAGAGCACAGGCCTGGAAATCAGAAGACCTCGGTTCTAATTCTAGCTCTGATAACAGTAATCACATTGATATTTGCTAAGCACTTGCTGTGTGCCAATCACTGAACTAAGCATTGGGGTAGATACAAGATATTCAGGTTGGGCACAATCCCTGTCCCACATGGTACTCAAATTTTAGGTGGGAGGGAGAACAGATTTTGATTTCCCAGTTTACAAATCAGGAAATTGAGGTGTAGAGAAGTTAAGTGACTTGCCCAAAGTCACACGGGTTTGGGATGCTAGGAGAATTTACACTAAACTGACTGCAGTGGCTTCTTGATCGAGGGATGCTCATTCATTCATTCAATCATATTTATTGAGTGCTTACTGTGTGCAGAGCACTGTACTAAGTACTTGGGAAGTACAAGTTGGCAACACATAGAGACGGTCCCTACCCAACAACGGGCTCACAGTCTAGAAGGGGGAGACAGACAACAAAACAAAACATATTAACAAAATAAAATAAATAGAATAGTAAATATGTACAAGTAAAATAAATAGAGTAATAAATCTGTACAAACATATATACAGGTGGTGTGGGGAGGGGAAGGAGGTAGGGTGGGGGGGATGGGGAGGGGGAGAGGAAGGAGGGGGAAAATGATGGCATTTATTAAGCGCTTACTATGTACAAAGCACTAGTTCTAAGCACTGGAGGGGTACAAGGTAAGCAGGTTGTCCCACAGGGGGCTCACAGACATCATCCCTGTGAGCCCACTGTTGGGTAGGGACTGTCTCTATATGTTGCCAACTTGTACTTCCCAAGCGCTTAGTACAGTGCTCTGCACACAGTAAACACTCAATAAATACGATTGATTGATCATCCCTATTTTACAGATGAGGGAACTGAGGCCCGGAGGCGTGAAGTGACTTGGCCGAAGTCACACAGCTGACAATAGGGGGAGCTGGGATTTGAACCCATGACCTCTGACTCCAAAGCCCAGGCTCTTGCCACTGAGCCACGCTGCTTCTCCTGTGAGATGTGAGACTGTATTTAAAGGGCCTGGGTGTCAGTCCCATCTCCAAGTTAAGGGTATTCAGATAATTCTAAAATAGGGAAATAATAATGATAATCAATGACAATGATGATGATGATTACTGTGGTGTTTGTTAACTGCTTACTGCACCGAGCACTGTAATAAAATCAGCAGATTGGAGACAATTGCTGTCCCTCCTGGGGCTCACAGGATAAGATGGAAGGCGAACAGAGGTTTTATGCTCATTTAACAAATGACTGTACTCTCCCAAGCACTTAGTACAGTGTTCTGCACCGAGCAAGCACTGAGTAAATACCATTAGTTGATTGATTGATGTGGGGAGCGGGTTTGAAATTCTAGAGTTAGTTTCAATTGGGTGGCTAATCTTTCACAGGGTGGCTAATCTTTCACAGGCTCCCTTCTTCGGGACAGTCCTCTGGAGGAGGAAGGTTGAGCAGAGAGACTTCAACAAGGGAGGAATAAGGCCAAGTTGTGAGGAGAAGCTGTTAGGTTGGATGGTAGTCCGGCCCCAAGGAATCATGGGGGGAATGAAATGATCCTTCAGGATTAGGGGAGTTGCAGGAAAGAGATTGACACCTCTCCAGAGTCTTCTATATTTTCTCCTATAGGTTTTACACAGGACCCAATAATAATAATAATAGTAATACTGGTATTTGTTAAGCGCTTACTATGTGTCAGGCCCTGCTTTAATCCCTGGGGTGGATACAAGCAATTCAGATTGGATACATTCCCTATCCCACATGGGGCTCACCCTCTTAATCCCCATTTTACAGATGAGGTAACTGAGGTACAGAGAAGTTAAGTGACTTGCCCAAGGTCACACAGCAGAGAAGTGGAGGAGCAGGGATTAGAATCCAGATCCTCTTGGCTCCCAGGCCCATGCTCTATCCAGTAGGCCATGCTGCTTCTCATTAGCCACTAATTGTCCAAGCAGGTCCATGAACCCACAAGAGAGTTAAACCGAGACTTCTCCCAGAGGTTCCAAATCTTCCACTGCTTAAGGGGGCAGGGCCAGCTCCAGGCATAAAATGTTTTTTGTAAAATGCCCTTTGTGCCAAAGGAGCACCACTGGGACACAGTAAAGGAGGCGATTATGGGGGGATGGAATATCTCCACCATCCTTTCTCCCTTTACTTCCGGGTCTTCCGACCAAGGGGTCAAAGTGGGGTTGAGGCGATCCGTCAGGACTTGGAGAAGTGGTCACACATCCTCCTCAGTGGGTAAAGTACTGGGGGATAGGAAGGATGGGGGGAATGGGGTTCTCCTCCCCAGCTGCAGGGGATTCTTTGACCAATGAATGAGTCTTCTGAATCCACAACCTAGGTCCTAATCCTTTACTTTGAGGGCCAGGAGCTAAGGGAGTTTGGAAGGCAGGCTTCAAGGAAAGTCATCCTTTGGGGTCTTTTCAGCCCTGATTAAAAACTCACAGGCTTTGTCAGAAGTATGGGACAAATTATCGTGGGAATCCAGCTAAAACTCAGTATATAGGTAATCTGTCAGTGGTAATTATTGAGCACTTACTGTGTACACAGCACTGCGGTAAGCACTTGAGAGAGAATGATAGAGATGGCAGACAAGATCTCTGCCCTTGGGGAGCCTACAGTTTAGTGGGGGAGACAGATATTAAAAAATTACAGATAGGGGAAGAAACAGAGTATAAGGGGATGTACATAAGTACACTGATTGATTGATACATGCTGCAGGGGGTGGAGATGGGGTGAGTATCAAAGTGCAACACTTTAGCCCCCATAGAGTTGGCATCTGTGGTCCACAGGGTCCTGTATTAAGTGCAAGGGAGCCATGTTAGAGATTAAATCCATGCCCTCAGGCCTTTCACAAAAGGAGATCAGACAGACAGGTCAAAATCAGTACCAAAATTACGAGAGCGAATCGAGGGGAAGTATTGAGTCTTTGATCAGAATGGCAGGTGGGGGATGTGCAGGAGTAAGTGAGGAAGACTTCCTGAAGTAGAAGGCCTCAAATGTGAGGTAAATAGGGTGAGGGAGGGTGAGGGAGGGTGAGGGAGTGATTGGGGCTGACAGGAGCTGGAAGGTTGTCTCATGCCTTGGAAGAAGAAGAGTTGAGTTCAGGAGAATGGGCACGAGTGGCTGGGAGAAGCTGAGTCTGGCTTTGCATAGGAGGCTGAGGATGGAGCAGGAATGTCTCTCTGAGATAACTACATGTGCCTGGGAAATCATCATTATTATTATTATTTGTAGTAGTTTATTTGTTAGGGGCTTACTATAAGCCAAGCATTGTACTAAATTCTGAGGTAGATACAAGATAATCAGACCAGGCCCAGTCTCTGTTTCCCACTGGGCTCACAGTCTCAGTGGGAGGGAGAACAGGTGTTGAACCCCCATTTTACAGTTCAGAAAACTGAGGCACAGAGAAGTTAAATGACTTGCCCAAGGATACATAGCTCTCAGATGCTAACAGAACTTAGAACTGGGGGCAGTCACATTAACACAGGAGTGTTTGTGTGAGTCTTTGTGTGTGCAATTGTTTGTGAACTTGAATCTGACAATGCACATGTATTCATCTATGGGTAAGTGTACTTGATTTGTGTCTATCTGGGTATTCATGTATATGAGTTTGAGTCTGTCTCTTTGGGTTGTTGCTGTGTACTCGGCCCTGGTTGAGGTGGATCTGAAGAAGTGTTTAATGAAGAGTGGCTTGGTAGATATATAATGAAGAAAAGGACGTAGAAGGGGGTAGAAGAGAAGGGTCTTCTAAAAATCTAAATATTATAAACAATTTAAACAGAGAAAAGATGAAAGGGGAGGGAGCTGATGTGTGTCTAGAGAGCAGCAGGTGGAGAGCTGACCATCACAGCCTCCAACTTTCTGAAGGGGATGGAGCAGTATCAATGAAGGGGATGCATCAGTATCAGTGAATCGATTAATGAGTGCTTACTGTGTGCCAAGCACTGCGCTAGAGGCTTGGGAGAGTAAAATACAACAGAGGTGGGAGATATGCTCCCTTCCTACAAGGAGCTAACAGCCTAGAGGGGGAGTCAGGCACTACAATAATTTACAGATAAGGGAAATAGGAAAGTATAACGGTATGTACATGAGTGTTGTGGGGATGGGGTGTAATAAATATCAAGAGCTCAAGAGATTGTTCACTCTCTTGAGTGAACAATAAGTCTGCAGTCTGAATGCTCACAAGGAAATGAGCCTGGACTGCAGTGGATGAGATGAAAATCAGACTTAAATTAATGATGGCATTTGTTAAGTGCTTACTATGTGCAAAGCACTGTTCTAAGTGCTGGGGGGGATACAAGGTGATCAGGTTGTCCCACGTGGGGCTCACAGTCTTAATCCCCATTTTACAGATGAGGTAACTGAGGCTCAGAGAAGTTAAGTGACTTGCCCAAGGTCACACAGCAGACATGTGGCAGAGCCGGGACTAGAACCCATGACCTCTGACTCCCAAGTCCATGCTCTTTCCACTGAGCCACGCTGCATCTCTTAAAGAAGAGCTGTGTGACTTGTGGTGATGTGGCATTAGAAAAGGCAGCAGAAAGAGACTCTATATTCTTCTTTTTGGAAGATATTCAAGACTAGAATAGACCCTGATGTCAAGAAGATAGATGAGGAAGTAGAGAACAGCACCAGACGCTACATACTTTATGTACTATAACACAGCAAAGAACAATCCTTTTGTGTGCCCATTATGGCTGGGATTATGGGTTCCTGAATTGGCCTTTTCAGCATCAAAGAGACCTTCATAGGGGAACTTAGCCATCCGTGGCATTTTCTTTGAATAAGAAGGCTAACAATATAGGTAGAACCCGATACGGCTGGTACCACTTAGAGTTAGACATGAGTGGGAGATGAGAATACAGCCCGAGAGAGATTGTCTGATTTGGCTTTATCCCCAGACAACCAAAGACCTGAAAACTAAAGTCCAAGGACAACCAAAGTTCCGTTAAGGAACTGAAGATCCTCATGCCACTTCCAACCATCACATCAGTCTCTCCTGAGAGTTCAGATTTTTCAAGTCACAACCCTCAGAATCAACACTCCACCTCTGCTACTAAGAGTCCTGGTTTGCAAATTCCCTCTCTTGCTCAGGACACCCACAGAAGTGAAGAACAGGGGCAAATCTGACTGATGCTCATCTGCACGGTGGCATATCCTCTGGAAGTCACCTAGTAATAATTGTGATGTCTGTTAAGTGCTTACTATGTGCCAAGCTTACTATGCTCATCTGAACGGTGGCATATTCTCTGGAAGTTACCTAGTAATAATTGTGTTGTTAAATGCTTATTATATGCCAAGCTTACTATGTATTGGCGCTGGGGTAGATACAACATCAACAGGATGGAGGCAGTCCCGGTTCCATATGGGGCTTAGAGTTGGGTCGAGTGTTCAATCTTGGATGGGTTTTCTGTCCCAAATATCCTGAGCAGAATGGAGCTAAGCGAAGCCAACCAGAGCTCTGGGGGTGACTTTATCCTGCTGGGTTTCTCTGATCATCCAGGGTTGGAGAAGGTTCTCTTTGTGGTCATCTCTATTTTCTACTTCTTGACTTTAATGGGCAACACAGCCATCATTCTGGTGTCTTACCTGGACTCCCAGCTCCATACGCCCATGTACTTCTTCCTCTCTAATCTCTCTTTCCTGGATCTCTGCTTCACTACCACCACAATCCCCCAACTGCTGGTCAACCTGTGGGGACCAGGGAAAAGCATCAGTTACAAAGGTTGCTTTGCCCAGCTCTACATTGCACTGACTTTGGGCTCCACCGAATGCATCCTGTTGGCCGTCATGTCGTACGACCGCTATGTTGCTGTCTGCCAGCCCCTGCGGCATGCTGTGCTCATGCTGCCATGTCTCTATAGGCAGCTGGCCGCTCTGACATGGGTGAGTGGCTTCGCCAACTCCATAGTGGGTACGGCGGTCACCCTCAGGATGCCCCTGTGTGGGAGACGCAGGCTGGACCACTTCCAGTGTGAAGTCCCGGCCTTCATTGGGATCGCCTGTGGGGACACTGACCCCAGCGAGGCTGAGATGTTTGCAGCAAGTGTGATCTTTCTGCTGGCACCCGTCTCCCTCATCGTCACCTCCTATGGGCACATCGCCCGGGCGGTGCTGAGGCTCCAGTCGGCCGCCGGGTGGGTCAAGGCATTCCGGACCGGCTCCTCCCACCTCATGTTGGTGGTAATCTTCTTTGGAACCACCACCTTCATGTACCTCCAGCCAGTTAAGAGCATCTCTAAGGACCGGGCAGGTTCGTCTCCCTCTTCTACATCGTTGTCACCCCCTTCTTCAACCCTCTCATCTACACCCTGAGAAACAGAGAGGTCAAGGATGCAGTGAGAAGGCTGGGGAGAAGATGAAGCCAGGGAGGCGGATGGTCTTGGTTGCTCCTGTGACACCTAATAAAAATAATAAGAAGAATAATGATTATTCTTACTATTATGGTACTTGTTAGGCACTTATTTTGTGCCAAACACCATACTAAGCTCTGGGGTAGATAATCAGGTGGCTGCAGTCCCTGTCCCACATGAGGCTCACAGTCTAAATAGGCAGGATTAGGATTTAATCCCCATTATATGAATGTGGAAACCAAGACACAGATAAGTGACTTTCCGAAGGTCATGCCCAACAGACAAGTGGCAGATCAGCATGGGGACTGATTGAACGATCAGTGGGTGGAAGATGATGGCAGTGACTGTTGTGATTGCTGGACTCTGGACAGCCTTGCTTGAGTGAAAATGTAATATTTGGATCCTAGTGGGGCACACAGAAACCAGGAGAAAAACAGCATCCTCTCCGTCCCCGTCCCCAGCCCTGCCACATCATTTCCTCCTGGCTGGTATGGAGAGCAGTTTTGGTTCCGGTCCCACAGCCCTCGACTACTGTCAGCAAGCCCCAGTCATAAACCCAAGGCCACCCAGCCAAGAGAACCCAGGTCCCCTGACTCCCAGTCCTATCTTCTCTCCACTAGGCTTTGTTAATAACAATAATAATAACAATAATAATAATTATGGTATTTGTTAAGCACTTACTATGTGCCAAGCACTGTTCTTAGCACTGGAGTAGATACAAGGTAATCAGGTTGTCTCACGTGGGCTCACAGTCCTAATCCCCATTTTACTGATGAGGTAACAGAGTCACAGAGAAGTTAAATTAGTTGCCCAAGGTCACACAGCAGACAAGTGGCAGAGCTGGGATTAGAACCCACGTCCTCTCACTCCCAAGCCCGTGCTCTTTCCACTAAGCCAGGCTGCTTCTCATGCAGCTTTGTTGGATAGAGACTGAATCAGATTGGATTATCTTACTTTATACAGTGCTTTGGTGCATAGTCAGCGCTTCATATAAATGCCCTGATCCCCCAAGAGAGGGTGGTAGTGACATGGATAATGATGGTGGAATCTGTGGTGAAATAAGGGAAACTGTGGCAAGGCCAGGGAAATAGTGGTAGGAAAGAGTCAGCCCAGGACAAGCAGGAGAGGAGCGTCAAGTAAGATAGCTATGTTAGCTAGCTTGTCATAGTATTTATTAAGTACTTCCTATATGCCTATACATATTTTGTATCTACCTTATGCCACATGATGTGGAAGACAAAAAAAAATAAGATCAGACACAGTCTCCAGACCTCATATGGGGCTTGTAATCGAAGAGGTAGGGAGAGCAAAGATATACTCCCCAATTTACAGATGGGGAAACTGAGGCCCAGTTTTCCTGGGTTCTAACCTAGGCTCTTTCAGTTGCTTGTTGTGTGACCTGGGCAAGTCAGTTAAATTCTTAAGGATGCCTGAAACTCTTTAGCCCTAATAGGGTCTTGCAGAGCCCAGCACCTATAGTCCCTTGCTCCCTTCATTTCACACAATCTCATTTTCATTGCAACCACTGACACTTACCTCAAAGTTCTGGGTCTTTTACTCTTATTGTAGTCTACTGATTAGTTAGGACAGTGCTCTGCATACAGTAAGCAGTCAGTAATATTGAATGAATGAAAAGGAGAGGTACAACAATTAGAGAGTTGCAATGGACTAATAAATGGAAGCTGTGGAATCCCCATCTTCGATGGACCTTAGAACTAGATGAAATAGGGATATTCTTCCCTAGCAATCTTTTTTATTGGTATTTAAGTGCTTACTAAGTGCAAGAACTGGGGTAGATACAATATAATCGGGTTGGGCAAAGTCCCTGTTCCACATAGAATCACAGTCTGAACTGGACAGGTGAGGATTTAATCTTCATTTTACAGATGAGGCAACTGAGGTACAGAGAATTTAAGTGTCTTGCCCAAGGTTATACTGCATGCAAATGGCAGAGCTGTGATTAGAGCCCAAGTCCTCTGACTCTGAGGCCTGTACTTTTTCCACTAGGTCACACTGTTTCCCTATAGTGGTGGCAAGGGAGTGAAAGAGCCAGAAGCAGGAGAGGGCCTGCTCTATCTCTTGTTGTACTCTTCCAAACATTTAGTATTGTGCTCTGAGCACGTAGATGCTCAATAAATTCTATGGGATGATTGAATGAGTACTAGTATTTTGAGGGTTTGGGGCCCCTGTTAAAAAAAAAAATCTCCGAGGGTAGACCAACAACAACACACCACTATTAAGAAAGGAGTGACTCTTTATGAGCAAAAGCATCCTACAGAATGAGAGAAAAAGTGATAAAAAGAGACAATGGCACCAAGCACCACAAACATTAAGCAGGACAACACAAGGGACAGATATTTTGGGTAAGAATGTGGCTGGAATTCTGGGTCCCTCACTGACCTTTTCAGCTACACATTTCATCATTAGTGGTGTCTTTAAATGTGAAGGCTGACTCTATAATATACATATATATATATATATATATATGCTATATAATACATATTCATTCATTCATTCAATCGCATTTATTGAGCGCTTACTGTGTGCAGAGCACTGTACTAAGCGCTTGGGAAGTACAAGTTGGCAACATATAATATGTATATATATACACACACACAACTGTATGTCACGTCTTTACAGTCTGGGGCTAATGCTTTGTGTTCTTGAATCAGTATACTATTTTGCCTCGGGCCGAAGCTCTTGGGATTTTTCCCAAGGCTCTTTAGGGTTTGTCACTGAAGACAGCAGCAAGACTCATGGGCTCATGCCCATCTGATGGTGAGGGGGAGAGAGAGGGAAAAATCATCTCTAGAGGGAATAATCATTATTGATTCTCCTCCAGTCCCCAGATATTTCCCTCTGGACACTAGGGTTAATTAGACTTGAAAAGTTAATGAATCATGCCTCTTGCCAAAACTGCAGCATTTATGGTCTCCATAAAATTGTTCACACATCCTGGCTTTGCACTTTAGGCTTGGGTTCAGTGCAGTGGTTTAATAATCACAGATCACTTCACTGGTATCTCAGGATTTTTTTGTCATTGCCCTCAGCCAGGTTTGCACAACTCTGCTCTGAGAAGGTGAGCTGGTTCACTTCTGACATTGGACTTTTCAGTTCCCCTTCCATAAATGGAATGGAGGTAAGTTGGATTTATTCATTCAATCATATTCATTGAGCATTTACTGTGTGCAGAGCACTGTACTAAGCACTTGGGAGAGTACAGTACAACAATAAACAGACATATTCATTGCCCACAGTGAGTTTACAGTCTGGGGGGGGGAGTCAGATATCAATACAAATAAATAAAATTACAGTTACATACATAAGTGCTGGGGGGCTGGGAGGGGGGAAGAGCAAAGGGAGGAACTCAGGGTGACACAGAAGGGAGTGGGAGATGAGGAAAGGTGGGGATTAGTCTGGGAAGGCCTCTTGGAGGAGATGGGCCTTCAATAAGGCTTTGAAGTGGGGGAGAATAACTGTCTGTCAGAATAGAGGACAGAGGGTATTCCAGGCCAGAGGCAGGACGTGGGCTGGGGGTTGGCAGCGACAGCAGTGAGATTGAGGCACAGTGAGAAGGTTAGCACTAATTGGATCTGAAACCAGCGTAGAGAACCACTCAGACAAGACATCAAGGGATTTCCATCTCTCTGAGCTGAATTGATATCTCTAGCTTAGTCTCATCTTTTCCTCAAAATTCTCAATTCTTTTTATTTCCCCTATATTTCCAGGAACTAGGAATAATTGAATGTGGAATACACTTGGCATGATACAGGGGATTTTAAGGGTTGATAAAATGATCCAGATAATATCTTTCTCATTCACCTGGGCAAAGGAACCAAGGACATTGCCAATAACTTTTTAGACTGCTCTAGATTGACCAGGGTCACTAATACTTTATCATTACATTAGGAATACGAATGGAAGTCCACTGGGTGAAAGATAAAGGCATTAGGAATGTTCAATCCAGAGGCAGCGATAGATGGTCTGAATATTGTCTTGGTATCAGTCTTTAGGCTTACAGTGGGCTTATCCACACCTCTTATCCATATCCCAAGTGCTTAGTACAGTGCTCTGCACACAGTGAGTGCTCAACAAATACCATCATTTGATTAATGATGGTATTACTGCATCAGCCTCCTGATTACTGCATCAGCCTCCTCTCCGATCTCCCATCCTCCTGTCTCTCCCCACTTCAATCCATACTTCACACCGCTGCCCAGATCGTCTTTGTGCAGGAATGCTCTGGGCATGTTACTCCCCTCCTCAAAAATCTCCAGTGGCTACCAGGCAAAAACTCTTCACCCTCAGCTTCAAGGCTCTCCATCACCTCACCCCCTCCTACCTCACCTCCCTTCTCTCCTTCTACAGCCCAGCCCGCACCCTCCACTCCTCTGCCACTAACCTCCTCACTGTGCCTCGTTCTCACCTGTCCCGCCGTCGACCACTGGCCCACGTCCTCCCCCTGGACTGGAATGCCCTCCCTCTGCACATCCGCCAAGCTAGCTCTCTTCCTCCCTTCAAAGCCCTACTGAGAGCTCACCTCCTCCAGGAGGCCTTCCCAGACTGAGCCTCCTCCTTCCTCTCCCCCTACTCCCCCTCCCCAACCCCCCCGCCTTACCTCCTTCCCCTCCCCACAGCACCTGTATATATGTATATATGTTTGTACATATTTATTACTCTATTTATTTATTTTACTTGTACATATTTATTCTATTAATTTTATTTGGTTTATATGTTTTGTTTTGTTGTCTGTCTCCCCCTTCTAGACTGTGAGCCCGCTGCTGGGTAGGGACCATCTCTAAATGTTGCAAACTTGTACTTCCCAGGCGCTTAGTACAGTGCTCTGCACACAGTAAGCACTCAATAAATACGATTGAATGAATTAACGTGGAAAATGAAGACTAGTTGTTTTCCATGTTTATGGATATTTAAATGTAAGAAAAGGGACTTAAATGAATTCAGGTGTGATTGGAGATGGATATAAAGGACTGTTTTATTGTAAACTCCAAAGAGTAGAGACTGTGTATGCTTACACTATTGTACACTCCCAGACTCCTAGTTCAGTGCTCTTCACAAAGTAGTGGCTCAGTACATTCTATTAATGGATAATGAAATAGGAAAAACACTAGAAACGTCTCAAAACTCGGCTTCTGACATCCTTGACATTAGACATATTTAAGAAAAGAAAACACGGGCCATTATATTTGGTGCAGCTCATCCTGGATGGTATAGTCAACTTCTTTTTAAAATTAACCTGGAAAAAATGAATAAAATCTGGAGAAAATGGATCCAATCAAATCTATTCTATGATTTGCATCCTGCTATGCAGACCAAAAGGACACTTTTGGACTCTGAGTAATTTGGTTGGGTTGTCGAGACTATTTGTCTTAGTGTAAAAATTCCTCAACTCTCTCCCTTTAAATGCAGAGACATAAACAGTGACATTGTTGTGCTTGAGTTTCCAAAAAAGAAGACAATGAATTCTCATACTTGCAGGTGAATTTCACTGTCAATAACATCTTTATGACTATGAAAGACAGTTGACTCTCTCCCCCCTCTTCTTTCTATCACTTTTTCAATCAAGCAGTCAATGGCATTTATTGAGAGCATACTGTGTGCAGAGCACTTGTACTAAGTGCTTGAGAGATTACAATACAAGAGAGATGGTAGACACATTTCCTGCCCATAAGGAGCTTGTATTCATTCATTAATTCAATCATATTTATTGAGCACTCACTGTGTGCAGAGCTCTGTACTAAGCGCTTGGTTGTACTTTTCCTATTTCCTCCCTTTCCTTGAGGGAAGGAATTGTCTCTACCCACTGTATTATACTGTCCCGCTTACTTAATATAATACTGTAAATGCTCAATAAATAACATTTACTGATGGACTAATCTTTCTCCCCCTCCTCATTCTCTTTCTCATCTTCACCTTTCTTTCTGCCGCTCTTTCTTTCCCTCTCTCTTCTCTTCTCTCTCTCTAGTCCTCTCTTCCTGTCTCTCAGTGCATGATGAAGGGAATGTGAGTTGAGCCCAGTGGGATTCCATTGATGTTCAAAGACTTATAAATATTTCCTTCCTTCCCCACACCCAAACACAACGATCCATCTCCGCCACCCCATATCCCCCCTCAGTGTTCTGCTGCTAGAACATTGCTGATCCTAGACGTGAGATCGTATGAGTGGATCATTGTCACCTCTCTCTGTTTTTTCTTTTATCCCCCAGGTGTCCTAGAGCAAAGCAAGCATGGACAGGGCCAATGGGAGTACCCTGCAGGGCTTCATCCTTCTGGGCTTCTCGGACCGACCCTGGCTGGAGCTGCCCCTCTTTGTGGTCTTTCTGGTTTCCTACATCCTGACCATCCTAGGCAATGTGACCATCATCCTGCTGTGTCGGCTGGACCCCCGACTCCACACCCCCATGTACGTCTTCCTCACCAACCTCTCCCTCCTGGACCTCTGTTATACCACCAGCATCGTACCCCAAATGCTGGTCAACCTTCACAGTGCTCAAAAGGTGATCAGCTATGGAGTCTGTGTGGCTCAGGTCTTCATCTCCCTGGCCTTGGGCTCCACTGAGTGTCTCCTTCTTGGGGCCATGTCATTGGACTGCTTCGTGGCCATCTGCCGACCCCTGCACTACCCTGCCATCATGCACCACAGGCTCTGCCTCCAGCTGGCAGCCTCCTCCTGGCTCAGTGGCTTTGGGAATTCTGCCCTCCAGTCCACGTGGACGTTGAAGATGCCCCGCTGTGGTCGCCGCCGAGTAAATCACTTCTTCTGCGAGGTGCCCGCCCTGCTGAAGTTGTCCTGCGCCAATACCGTGGCCAATGAGGCAGAGCTCTTCTTCATCAGCGTCCTCTTCCTCCTGATCCCCGTGACCCTCATCCTGATCTCCTATGGCTTCATCGCCCGGGCCGTGCTGAGGATCCCTTCAGTGGAGGGCCGCTGCAGGGCCTTCGGGACCTGTGGTTCTCACCTGCTGGTGGTTTCGCTCTTCTACGGGACAGCCATCTACATGTACCTGCAGCCCCTGTCCCCCAACTCGCTGGACCGGGGAAAGATGGTCTCTCTCTTCTATGGAATCATTGCCCCCATGCTGAATTCCGTCATCTACACTCTGAAGAATAAAGACGTGCACCATGCCTTCTCGGGCTTGGTGTCCATGTTATCCTCCCTAAAGTAGTGGGAAATGTGCTAAAGGATAAAGGTTCATGGTTCTACAGCAACCATGAACACCCAGGGTCCTTCTACACCGTTGTACAAATCAACGTAAATAATAATTATGGCACTCGTTAACTGCTTACTATGTTTTCAAGTACAGTATTAAGCACTAGGGTGGTTACGAGATAATGGGGTTGGACACAGTCCTCTAATACTTCTTCTACTATTCAAGCCCTTCTACTTTCTACCTGAAAATTATGTTGTATAGATCTTCCCCGTGAGCCTGCAAGCTTCTTCAGGGCAGCGATTGTGTCTTTTGTCTCTTATAGACCGTGTCTTTTGTGTCTTCTAGACTGTGAGCCCACTGTTGGGTAGGGACTGTCTCTATATGTTGCCAACTTGTACTTCCCAAGCGCTTAGTACAGTGCTCTGCACACAGTAAGCGCTCAATAAATACGATTGATTAATTGATTGATTATAGTACTCTCTCAAACCCTTAGTACAGTGTTCTCCCCACACAGACATTTTATAAATACAGTGGATTGATCGACTACTTGTATTTTGGGGGTTGGGGTCCCTTGTTAGATTGTGATCTCCTGGAGCGCAGAGATCATGTTTCGACCAAACATTTAGTACAGTGCTCTGTCCATGGAGAATCTCAATAAGAACTAGTGATGGATTTACTGATGACTCTTTTAGTGGTAGTTGCTGTGCCCTGCTAGATTGTGAGGTCCTTGAGGGTAGAGATTGTGTTTTTTTACCTTTCTTGTACATTCCCGTCTCACAAGCCCACAACCTTGGTGTCCTCCTTGACTCTGCTCTCTCATTCACCCCACACATCCAATCCATCACCAAAACCTGCTGGTCTCACCTTCACAACATTTCCAAGACCCGCCCTTTCCTCTCCATTCAAACTGCTACCTTGCTGGCACAATCTCTCATCCTATCCTGACTGTATGACTGCATCAGCCTCCTTTCTGATCTCCCATCAATCAATCAATCAATCAATCAATCGTATTTATTGAGCGCTTACTATGTGCAGAGCACTGTACTAAGCGCTTGGGAAGTACAAATTGGCATCACATAGAGACAGTCCCTACCCAACAGTGGGCTCACAGTCTAAAAGGGGGAGACAGAGAACAGAACCAAACATACCAACAAAATAAAATAAGTAGGATAGAAATGTACAAGTAAAATAAATAAATAAATAAATAGAGTAATAAATATGTACAACCATATATACATATATACAGGTGCTGTGGGGAAGGGAAGGAGGTAAGACGGGGGGATGGAGAGGGGGACGAGGGGAAAGGAAAGAAGGGGCTCAGTCTGGGAAGGCCTCCTGGAGGAGGCGAGCTCTCAGCAGGGCCTTGAAGGGAGGAAGAGAGCTAGCTTGGCGGATGCGCAGAGGGAGGGCATTCCAGGCCCGGGGGATGACGTGGGCCGGGGGTCGATGGCGGGACAGGCGAGAGCGAGGTACAGTGAGGAGATTAGTGGTGGAGGAGCGGAGGGTGCGGGCTGGGCAGTAGAAGGAGAGAAGGGAGGTGAGGTAGGAGGGGGCGAGGTGATGGAGAGCCTTGAAGCCCAGGGTGAGGAGTTTCTGCTTGATGCGCAGATTGATCGGTAGCCATTGGAGGTTTTTGAGGAGGGGAGTAATATGTCCAGAGCGTTTCTGGACAAAGATAATCCGGGCCGCAGCATGAAGTATGGATTGAAGTGGAGAGAGACACGAGGATGGGAGATCAGAGAGAAGGCTAGTGCAGTAGTCCAGACGGGATAGGATGAGAGCTTGAATTAGCAGGGTAGCGGTTTGGATGGAGAGGAAAGGGCGGATCTTGGCAATGTTGCGGAGCTGAGACCGGCAGGTTTTGGTGACGGCTTGGATGTGAGGGGTGAATGAGAGAGCGGAGTCGAGGATGACACCAAGGTTGCGGGCTTGTGAGACGGGAAGGATGGTAGTGCCGTCAACAGAGATGGGAAAGTTAGGGAGAGGACAAGGTTTGGGAGGGAAGACAAGGAGCTCAGTCTTCGACATGTTGAGCTTTAGGTGGCGGGCGGACATCCAGATGGAGATGTCCTGAAGGCAGGAGGAGATGCGAGCCTGGAGGGAGGGGGAGAGAGCGGGGGCAGAGATGTAGATCTGGGTGTCATCAGCGTAGAGATGATAGTTGAAGCCGTGGGAGCGAATGAGGTCACCAAGGGAGTGAGTGTAGATTGAGAACAGAAGGGGACCAAGCACTGAACCTTGGGGAACCCCCACAGTAAGAGGATGGGAGGGGGAGGAGGAGCCTGCAAAAGAGACTGAGAAAGAACGACCGGAGAGATAAGAGGAGAACCAGGAGAGGACGGAGTCAGTGAAGCCAAGGTCAGATAACGTGTTGAGGAGAAGGGGGTGGTCCACAGTGTCAAAGGCAGCTGAGAGGTCGAGGAGGATTAGGACAGAGTATGAGCCGTTGGATTTGGCAAGCAGGAGGTCATTGGTGACCATCCCATCCTCCTGTATCTCCCCGCTTCAGTCTATACTTCATTCTGTTGCCTGGATTGTCTTTCTACTGAAGCGCTTTGGGCATATCACTCCCCTCCTCAAAAATCTCCAGTGGTTGCCTATCAACTTTTGCGTGAAGCAAAAATTCCTCAATAGTGGCTTCAAAGCTGTCCATCACCTCACCTCCTCCTACCTCACTCCCCTTCTCCCCTTCTACAGCCCAGCCTGCACACTCCATTCTTCTACCGCTAAACTCCTCACTGTGCCTCGTTTTAGCCTGGCCCACTGTCGACCCCTGGCCCATGTCCTAGGTCTGCTCTGGAATGCCCTCCCTCCTCATATCTGCCAAACTAGCTCTCTTCCCCTTTTCAAAGCCCTACTGAGAGCTCACCTCCTCCAGGAAGCCTTCCCAGACTGAGCCCCTCCTTTTCCTCTGCTCCTCCTCCCCTCCCCGTTGTCTCTACTCCCTCCCTCTGCCCTACCCACTTCCCCTCCCCACAGCACATGTGTATATTTGTAAATATTTATTATTCTATTTATTTTATTAATGATGTGTATATATCTATATTCAATTTATCTGTTTTGATGGTATTGACGCCTCTGTACTTGTTTTGTTGTCTGTCACCCCCTTCTAGACTGTGAGTTCGGTATTGGGTAGGGATTATCTCTACCAGTTGCCGAATTGTACTTTCCAAGTGCTTAGTACAGTGCTCTGAACAAAGTAAGTGCTCAATAAATACGATTGAATGAATGAATGAATTATTAAGCCTTTTGGGCAATGCTCTGCTTTTAGGAAACATTATTGAGTGAAAGGGAGTGGAAAGACAATAATAATACTAAATATGGTGTTGGTTAAGCCTGTACTATGTGCTGGGCACTGTACTCAGATCATAACAATAATTCTGAAATTTGTTAAGGGCTTACTATGTGCCAAGATGTACATTAAGCCCTAGGGTAGACACAATATAAGTAGAACTCACACAGTCCTTTTCCCTCATGGAGGAGGGAGAACAGATATTGAAGTCCAGTTTTAGAGGTGAGGAAACTGAAACACAGAGATTAGGTGGACCTGTCCCAGGTCACACAGCAAGCAAGTGGCAGAATTGGGATTATAACCTCAATGTCTTAACTCCCAGTCCTATGGTCTTTCTAGTGGACTGTATCACAGATTAAAACAGCAACAACAACAACAACACACACATACACACACACATATGAAAAAGATACTACAAATGACAATGATCCAGGTCACAATACAAATCCTCAAATAAAATATGATAAAAGAGAGGGTGTTGCCGTCTGCCTCCACGCGTCCAGCGCAGTGGGGAGACGGGCACTCGCAATGGAAGAACGCAGGCCAGGAGAGTCTCAAGGTGGACAAGGAGACTGTTTATTGGGTTAAGCAGCAAGACTTTTATATCTTTCAGTCACATTCTGTATTTTTCCATGTTGCTGTGTTTATAACTAACACAGCCATTCTGTAACCTTCAAAACCAGTAACAAGCAACACCCGTCTATGCAAGGCCATAGGGCCGATAACAAGTAACTCTTGCCTGTCCACAGCTCTCCTCTCAGTTCCTTGTAGGTCTTCCTGTGAGCACGGAAGGCCTTGCTTACCACTTAGGCCCAGTAATTGATGGGCCAGATGTTTGGTCTGCCACAACTCCCCCTTTTTGTTTTTGAAACAATTGCAAAGCATGGAGTTGAGTAAGGCAAGGTGTGACAAATCAAGGGAGACATTCGAAGAATGCCAGGCTCCTTGGAGCCGATTTCGGATCGTGGACCACGAAAACACGGGAAATGTGGCATTATAATAATATGGGGTCACACAGATATGAGGGTAACGATGATCACAATGTTGAAAAGAAAGTTGAGTGCGCAGAGCATCAACCTCATTTCCTAATTCTATAAGAGAATGCTGTAGAAGAGAGAGGCGAGCGGTAAAGGCTTTATCTGATCGTAACTGTGTTTGCAGAGCATCAGAAACATTTCTTGCAAGGGAATTAACAAAGGAGGCCTGTGTTATTTCAGTATGCAGGGTAATAGAGGATAAGGTGGTAGCAATAATAAGGGATGCCAAAGCGATAAACCCAGTGATTAACAATCCAACAAACCGACGATGTCGCCATTTTGGAATACAAAAATGATCAGCTAGCATCTGCAGGGCAGAATCCGCAGGGGACTCAGTCCAAGGGTGGGATAATGAGGTGGGTAGTATAGCATGACGAGGTTGTTCTACTATAAGAATAGTAGCAGTGGCATCATGGGTGGATATCCATTGGGTAAGTCTACAATTATCACATGTAATATTCCAGAGGGAAGGGAAGGGGATAAGGGATGGGTAGCCAACAAGGAAGGCTTGCGGTGGCAATATACATGCTCTTATTTGCCGTTCTTCCGTATGGACTGGGATAGAATCGAAAGGGACCTGTCCTCAGTAATCACAACGGTGGAAAAAGCGAGGATCAGGAAAGCGATCACCATTTTGGGGAACTGGGCCGCTGATCCTCCAGAGGAAAAGTCGCAGAGTCTGTCTCCTGGTTCTCGGTCAGCTCCTGAAGTACGCAGGGTGAGGGAGAACACACTGTAGAAAGGACGCGGCGTATGTTCTTTGTAGGTGTCCAGATCGGGCGGTCCTCAGTTTCTGGAAAGACACAAGCATAACCTCGGCCCCACGTTAATAAGGGATCTGGCCCTCGCCACTGTCGCGTGAGGGGGTCCTTCCATTTTACTCTTTCTGGGTGTTCCTTAGTTTCCCTACCACCCCATTTTTCAGCGGGGGTGAGACCTTTGTCATCCATAGTTAAAAAATTAAGGGTATATTTAGCGGATTGTAATTATCTATGGGGGGAGGTCAGTTCATCTCCCCCTTTTTGTTTTTCCAAAAAGGCTTTGAGCCAACGATGACGATTTTCGACAATGGCTTGACCGGTGAGATTGTATGGAATACCCGTAACAAGGCGGATAGCAAAAGTATTACAGAAAGACCGGAACGCCTTAGAAGTGTATGCGGGGCCATTGTCGGTTTTGAATACCTGTGGAATTCCCATAAAGGCAAAAGCAAGAAACAAATGATCCATGATATGTTTGGCTGATTCACCAGTGTGAGCTGACGCAAAAGTAAATAATGTACAGGTATCCACAGTAACATGAATAAAAGCCAATCTGCCAAAGGGAGGGTAATGCATGACGTCCATTTGCCACAGCTTTCTTGGTGCAAGACCACGAGGATTCGTGGCTTCAGAGGCCGCAGGTAATGTAGTAACACAGGAGGTACAAGCTTTCACAATAGCCCGCGCGCTTTCCCGAGAAATGCCAAATTGAAGGCATAACATTCCTGCCCCTTGGTGGAAGCGCCGGTGGGCTTGCGAGGCTGCGGCTGTGGCGTCTAAAGGGAGAAGAGCCGGAGCCAACAGTGGTGCAACAAAAATAATCGCCTTTGGTGCGCCAGCAAGTTCCCTAGTAAGTAGGTCCGCATAGGCATTACCTTCAACCAATGGTCCGGGGAGGGACGAATGCACCCTAATATGAGAAATATAAAAACGATGAGAACGAGCACGAATCGTTGCTTGAAGTTCCTGGAACAAAGGAAAAGATGGCTGCCTCAGAAAACCGGAGCGCAGCAGTCTCAATGTGAAGAGTAACAAAGCATGCATACCGACTATCTGAGATAATATTAAGTGATTGAGGGAAATCGCGAAGGACTGACATCACAGCTACATGTTCTGCTTGTTGAGCGGAATGGGACAGAATGGGGATAACGTGGGAAGTGTCCGGGGGACAATAATAGGCAGCTCGGCCTTTTGTTTCATCTGTAAAAACTGTGGTAGCCCCCGGTACTGGGTCCGGAACCGTGATGCAGGGGAATACCCATGCAAAAGGTGAGAAAACCTTTAATCGTGGAATATCTGGGAGACCAGTAACCCAAGCCCCGGTATGCATTGCCAAAAGGATCTGCCAATCGGGATCGTTGCCAAGAAGTGTGGCAAGTTGATCTGAAGTATATGGTTGGTATAATGCAGAGGGTCCGGTCCCAGAAAGGATGGTAATGCGCCGAATTAAACGACCCAATAACTGGGCTACCAAAGTCGGATATGGGGAAACAGAGCGGTGGGGCTAGGTGGGCAAATGCATCCACTCAACCAATTGTTGTTCTTGACATATAACCCCTGTAGGCATGACAGAGGTGGGAACGGCAACGGCGGATAAGGGTATCCCTGGGGTGACACGGACCACTGTAGCCTGAGCCAATTTTTTGACCACCTGCTCTAACTCCCGGGCGGCTTGTGGTGAAAGGGAGCGGGGGGAAGAGAGCTCCGGGGCTCCTCGCAAGGTAACAAAAAGGTGAGATAATTGATCGGTGGGGATTCCAAGATAAGGGCGCACCCAGTTTAATTCCCCCAATAATTTTTGGAAATCATTGTTTTTAATTTTGAAACATCCAAGGTAGGGGTCACAGGGGACACTGTCCGATCTGTCAAAATATGTCCCAGATAGGTGATCGGGGGCTTTGTCTGGACTTTCTCGGGTGCAACCCGCAGCCCTCCAGATTCTAGAGCCGCCAGAAGAGCAGGCCGTAAGGCATGTAGTTGGGCTGCGGTGGCACAAGCACATAATATGTCATCCATATAGTGAATAATATATGCCTCAGGATGCTTGACGCGGAACGGTGCTATCAGAAGTGCAACGTAAGTCTGGCATATTGTGGGGCTATTTTTCATTCCCTGGGGGAGGACCGTCCAATGATATCACGTAGTAGGTTGAGTTCTGTTAGCCACAGGGACTGAAAACGCAAATCGAATACGATCGTCCAGGTGGAGCGGAATAGAGAAAAAACAATCCTGAATATCTACTACTAATATTGGCCAATTCCTAGGGATCATAGCCGGTTTCGGGAGCCCAGGTTGCAGCGCTCCCATCGGCTGCATCGTCTTATTGATTTCTCTGAGATCAGTCAACATCCTCCAGGCCCCCAAGCGCTTTTTTATCACAAAGACAGGGGAATTCCAAGGGCTGTCGGAGGGTTCAATATGCCCCGCCGCTAATTGTTCCATGACTATCACTTGTAAAGCAGCCAATTTCGGGGTTGGTAGCGGCCACTATTAGATTCATTGTATAGGACGACTGTAACCCATAATCGCGAATACTTTTCCACAACTCCTTAATCAACTCATAAGGGAGAGAGTCATACTGAGCCGGCCGGCCAGGAAGATACGCCACCAGCATCGCTTGCAGTAGCTGTCCATCCCCTCGGCGCAATGCCTCCTGCCGGCAGCCCGAAAGGGCCCCGGTCTAGGCAGGCTGCGCCGTAGCAGGCACAGCATATACATACGGCGGCGCAGCAGACAAAGGGGGAGCAAGGGGGGGAGGGGGAACGATCGACGAACGGGATACTGCCTGCAGGAGCTGGGCCTGCAAAAGCTCCTTTGCTGTGGGTGCGGCAGCAGCCGTCGTTGTAAGAGGGGCCAAAGGCGGGTATAAATCGTATCCCTCCTTCGGGTCTGCAGTCCCAGAGTCAGAAGGATCGCCAGAGTCATTATGATCCTGGTCCCGATACAAGTCCTCGGGATCCGGAACAGTAGCGTACATCGGCTCCAATCCTTCTGTTGGTGACAAAACTTCAAAGGACAGTGGGTCCTCCTGATCACTCCCTGACCCCAAGTCACATGCCGCTGGCATCTCCCGTAACACCCGTTCAGCGGGATGCAGCTCCCGCAGCGCCGTAAAAACAGTTTTCCATGTAATCAGTACCCCTTTGGGTAGGGGCTGGGACAAGCTTTCACGAGTCTGTAGCTCCCTGTAAGCATCTCGAAAGTGATTTGAACTGGAGGTCGGGCGCGATCATTGCGACGCGCTTGCTCCGCGCACAAATCAAAAAATTCTGCCTTCTAAAGCAAATAGTCTCCGCCATCCAGGACAGTCTTGGCTAAGTTTTGCCAATCATACGGGCAAAGAATTGAGGAAGCGATACTTTCTATGAGTGCTAGCACATAAGGAGCTGGTGGGCCCATATGTTGCAGCACCCTGTTTCACTTCTTTTAATAGTTTGAAATTCAAGAGTTCGTGGGTACATATTAACTGACCAGGATTAGCAGGGTCAGGTTTCTCCATCACAGGGAAACCCATCAATAATTCAATAGGTATCTCCTCTCCCCCTTCCATAGCAGCCCCCATCGCTCGCTGCAGAGGTGTTTGCGCTGGTTTCGGGACCCATGGAGGGGGTGGTGGAGGTGGTGGTGCGGAAGGAGCTGGCTCAGTGAAAGGATTCCACTTTCCTTCCTTTGGAAACCAAGGGCAGCATTTTTCCACGCATTCCAAAAATTGTTCAATCTGGGCAGTGGTGATAATCAACCCATGCTCCTTTACAACATCCTTAAGTAATTGGATATAATGATCCTGAGAACGGAATTGAATTTGTCCCATTTTCTTCCCTGCTGTAAGCCTGGTGTTTGAAAATGAAAGTAAACTTAAATGCCCTCACCTCTTCGGTTCCTTAGTGAGTCACTGTGCAGTGATGAGTTGCTTCGTGAGGGTTGCGGTACTGAGTCTGAGGGTCCAGGCTTCATGTCCTTGTCCCTGTTCGGGCGCCATTTGTTGCCGTCTGCCTCCACGCGTCCAGCGCAGTGGGGAGACGGGCACTCGCAATGGAAGAACGCAGGCCAGGCAAGTCTCAAGGTGGACAAGGAGACTGTTTATTGGGTTAAGCAGCAAGACTTTTATATCTTTCAGTCACATTCTGTATTTTTCCATGTTGCTGTGTTTATAACTAACACAGCCATTCTGTAACCTTCAAAACCAGTAACAAGCAACACCCGTCTATGCAAGGCCATAGGGCCGATAACAAGTAACTCTTGCCTGTCCACAGCTCTCCTCTCAGTTCCTTGTAGGTCTTCCTGTGAGCACGGAAGGCCTTGCTTACTACTTAGGCCCAGTAATTGATGGGCCAGATGTTTAGTCTGCCACAAGAGGGACCATATAAATTTTGTACTTGAAATCTCCCAAGTAGGAAACTTTGGATTGCCCATATTTGGATCCTTGGATCCCGGGGAATGAGGGATAGTGAGTCTGATGTGGGATTCTGTAGGCCAGACTATGTGTTTAATAAATGCCAGTATTATTTCATGAAGGGAATGAGTGTCTTCTCTCCCTGCCAATCTCTGTCTTCTTAGAGGCTACAGTAATATTCATTAAACACTTACTAGGTGACAACCACTGAGGAAGATTCAAGATAATCTGATCAGTTATAGCCCTGTCACACATAGGGCTCAGAATCTAAGAGTGAAGGTGAGTTGCTATCTTATCCCCATTTTGCTGATGAGGAAACTGGGCTCAGAGAGCTTCACTGAATCGTCCAGTGTCACATAGCCAGTCATTGTCAGAATTGGCTCTGGAACCATGTCTCCTGAATCTCAGACAGTTTCTCTTTCCAAGAGCCCTCTCTGATAGGGCAGGTAAGTGATTTTTTTCATATCTAATGGATGCCTAAGTCTTTCAGGTAGCAGATATTGCTTAATGTGAGTTGGATTTTGGACTGCTATGGATGATGGATATTTTACATAAATAATTTAAGATAAACTATTTACATAAGTTATTAAATGACAAATTTTGGCTATATTTCTGGGTAAGGGCCTTGGTCACAAATGCTCCCGACTTTTGTTTTGATAAGTTATGGCCCAGTGTTTCCCTCTGTCCTGGAGAATCAATCCTATTTCACATCCTCGTGTTGTGCCGAGAATCAGCGAGTGAGACCCAGGTAGAAATTTAGAAGTGGATTTTATTAGCGCGCGGCTGCAAGGGGCCAGGGACCCAGATCAAGCAGCCCCGATCCCATTCTCACTGTGTCTTTTATTGAGTTACAGCAACATGGGAGGGAGCATTTAGGAATTTCAGGAATCCAATTAGGACCAAAGGATGCTGTAAATTCTCTGTTTTTACTGCCTTGTAAAGGTTGTTATCTGCCATATGCCTTGTATAAATAGGTGTGTAAATTCTGTTATCTTCTGTTGTCACTGTCTTGTCAGGATGTCATCTGACCTAGGACCTTACATAGATAAGTGTTACTTGTTTAATGGCCTTGAAGGCATCTGTTGCAGACAAACAAAAAGGAGTTGTTCTCTTAGCCTGCACAAAATGGAGTCAGTCATGTCAAGTCCGCTAGTGGACAACAGGGATGGCTTTTGTCAGGCAGGTCAGGGTGGGGGAGGCCTTTGTTAGGCAGGTTTTGTGGCGGGAAGTTTTGGCGGGCATTCTTCTTCCATGAAGAAGCGTGTACAAAGGGATGGGAGGAAGGGATGTGAAAACAAAATGTAGATCAGACAAACCCAATCACAACATTCCCCACTTCTTATGGACAGAGTGTCAAACCCTTGACACGTTTGTGGCGACATCGTCATACCGGCCAACGGGCTCAGTTTGTAGGGATTGATAGTGGAGATCCCTAATGAGGAGCAGCTTAACAGAGTTGATGCGGGACTTAACAAATTCTAGGAGGCGATTCACTAAGCAGGGTCCGACGAGCAGGGCAACTACGAGGAGAAACAAGGGGCCAGCTAGGGCAGACACAAGCGTGGTTAACCATGGGGATGTCCGGAAAAGACTCTGGTACCAGGTTTCGGCCCCTTCACGCTCCCTTTGCCTGTCTGCTAAATTTTTCCTCACCCGAGAGAGGCTCTCCTGAACAACTCCAGAGTTATTCGCATAAAAGCAGCAGGCCTCTCCCAGGGCGGCACAGAGGTCACCCTGTCTCAGAAACAATAAGTCCAAACCCCTCCGGTTCTGGAGGACCATCTCCACTAGGGAGTCAACCTGTCGCTCCAGAGTGGAAATGGAGTGCTCCAGGTGGGTGAGGTCAATATCCACCTGGGTGCTGAGTTCTCTGTAGCTAGCCTCTCCCCGCACCAGTGCGGTAGTGCCCAGGGCGGCAGAACCCGCTAAACCCAACCCCACTAGAATGGGGATGAACAGCGGGGCAGCCAGCTTATGACAGAGGGACCAATTCTCCCGCAGGGAAAAGTGGTCCCACCCATCAGCGCCAGGCAACAAGGACACTCTGGGGACGATGGAGACTAGCACACAGAGAGGGCCACTGGGGTGAGCAAGGAAAGCTCGGGCTGAAACACATCGAGTGATTCCGTCCAAACACGCCCACCAGGTGCCCGGTGGGGCGGGGAAGTAAGCAGAACCGGAGGAGGACCGGGCCATCACATTGAGGGAGCAGACAGGCGAGTATGGGGAGGCATGGAGGTTCGTGTTATCCGAGATTAAGCAAACCCCAGAGCCCTGGACATCCCCAAGAGTCAACCCTGGCTGGTCCCATTCACAGTTGTCAGAATCGGAGGTGGTAGACACAGGGTTATTGATAGCCACTCCAACATAGTATGGAGGCTGGGCATCCATGCATAGCCAACAGCTTAGGCCCAGGTCCGGTCGAGTGGAGTTGATCACCCCCTAAATGGCCTGTAAGAGGCCCATGACTGAAGGATGAGGGGGTTTCTGACTGGAGGACCCCCCCTCACGTGGCTCTTGAGAGCAAATTGCCCCGGCGGGTGTCTGATGGGATTGGACAGTGGAGGACGGGGCCCGTGGTAAGGACTGGACAGTGGAGTACGGGGCCCGAGGTCTAGGGAGGATTTTGGGGGGCAGAGCTAATTCCCCAAGGGGGCCGATTGGCAAGTAGGATGCTACGGGGGATTGCTTAGCAATGGTAAAGATAATCCCAGGGTCCGCCCAGGCCCTATTTCTGCCATCTAATCTCATGCCCCACGAATGGGGAGTATTCCAGAACCTACTCTCAGGGTCGCGAAGGGTGAGAAACAAGGTTGTGGATATGGGGGTTGGGTCCTTTTGGATAGTCAAGTGCGGATCCGTCCCCACGCGGCCTTCTTTGGCCCCACAAGCCGCCCCGTGGAACGAGGATACTACAATGGCAGTCACACAGGCGCATTTCGGGCAGAAATGGGACGACCTATCCAGGAAACTGGTATCCCAGCCATCTGTAAGGAACCCCGGGCACATTCTTACTTCAGAAAACGGATTACTACAAGGGGAAGCGCCTCCGATCGAGGTGGGGAAGAGGGAGCATAAATCCAACCAGAAATACCGGCCATCATTCAAACGTTGGTTATGGGTCCATGTACCTTCTTCTGCATAGAATGTCCAGAGTACCTGATCCCCCTTCTTCATCGTCCAGGTGTTTTTGGGTTTGGGGGCATGAGGGTTGAATGACATCGAGGGAGAGGGGGTCATTAGGGAGGCGAGGAGGAGGAAATGCGGGAGAGTCTTAGCTTTAAGGGGTCAGCCTGTGCCTCCGCCTTCCATGTCGGGGCCGCAGCAGGTTTCACTCGACTGTGATGGAGCCAGACAGGAACGGAGTCAACCTTGACGGCTGTTGGCGTGGTCAGGATGACGGTGTAAGGGCCCTTCCACTTAGGCTCCAAGCCGGAGGCGGTGATTTTCTTGACCAGGACCGAGTCCCCGGGTTGGAAGGCGTGTGCGGGTGCAGAGGTGGGAACTGGCAGGGAGTTTCGGACAGATTTCAGGAGTGTTCCCTGTGTTTTCCGGAGACCCTGCCGGAACTTAATCAAGGAAGAATTAGTAGCGTCGGCCCTGAGTTCCTCCCTGATTAGAGGGAGGATTGGCGGGGGTCTACCAAACAGAATCTCAAAAGGTGCGAGGCCCGACTTATTGGGGGTACATCGGCTTCGGAGTAGGGCCAGTGGGAGGAGCATGACCCAATTTTCCTGAGTTTCAAGGACCAGTTTGGTGAGGAATTCCTTAAGAGTTCGGTTGGTCCTTTCTACCTGACCTGAACTCTGTGGTTGATAGGCACAGTGTAATTTCCATTCTATTCCTAAAGCTTTGGCTATGCCTTGGGACACTTTGGCTATGAATGCTGGACCATTTTCAGACCCAAGTCCCAGTGGGAGACCAAATCGCGGGAGAAGTTCATTTAGAATCTTTTTCACCACTACCATGGCTGTTTCGTGTTTAACTGGGAAAGCTTCTACCCACCCTTAAAAGTGTCAACAAATACCAAGAGGTATCGATAGCCTGCTGCGGGGGGTTTCACCTCTGTAAAGTCTACCTCCCAGTTTTCTCCTGGCTGCAATCCCGGCAATCTGACTCCTGAGGGAGCAGCCTTCCCCTGCTTCGCATTTACCTGTGCACATGTTCCACACCGAGTGGTTATACTAGCTAAGGGGCTGTCCAAGTGTGGGATAAAGTACCTATCTCTCAACAACAAGCCCATCTTTCGTGCCCCCAGATGGGTGATCTGGTGTAGCCACGTGATCCATTCTCTCCCTACTTCCTCAGGGACAAAAATTCTTCCCTCTGGAAGGACCCACCATTCTGACCTGTCTCTAGTCCCCCCTTTTTGTTTTGCGAAGGAATCATCCGAGGGGGAGTAGTGAGGGGCTGTGTATCACTAGGGTCAAAAACAGGGCATAAGGAGGCAACGCCGGGAGGGGACTTTGCCGCCTCTCGGGCAGCCTCATCCGCCGCCTGATTGCCAGTGGCCTCGGGTGAGTCCCTGTGCTGGTGCCCGGGGCGATGGATGCTGGCAACCCGGGCCGGCATCCAGACTGCATCTAGTAAAGACAAAATCTCCTTATTTTTAATGGTTTTTCCCGCCGAGGTTAAGAGCCCTCCCAAAAAGTTTACCCCGGCTTCGGGTATGATCAGGAATTTTCCCGAGAAGTTTGACCCTAGGTATTCTAGTTCTAAGGTCTCTGTAACAGGGACCGGGAAGTTCTCCCTCCGCACCCCCGAGATCCTAATTATTTCCCTTTCGATTCTGGCCCCGATCTGCAGTCTGGTTAGAGACGATCGGGTAGCGCCCGTGCCTATCAAAAGGATATAATACTGTTAATCTTGTTTTTCTCTGCCCACCCTCAAATTTGTCAAGGGCTCAGGGTGGGCTTGTTCTATGGGCTCCTGATCCCCCTAGTCTTCCCCCTCCACGAAGGAATTACTAAAATTATCTCCTGTCCCTTCTCTTTCTTCTTCACACACACTTACTCTAACCTTCATACACATACAATTTCCTTCAGAGGAAATCTCTCCACCCCTCATTCCCCCCTTATGGGACACCAGCTTTGCAGGGTGTAGATGCCTGAGCAGACAATTTCCTTCAACTGCAATTGCTTCACCTTCCCTTTTCTTTCTTCCCTTTTCCTTCATGTACCTAGAACTCTTTTCTTTTTCCCGCTGAGGACACTCTCTTTTCATATGCCCCTGCCGGCCGCAGGTGTAACAAGTCATGATCAACTTTGCCACCATCTGCACGATTTATATCATAATCTTTCTTTGCTTTTCCTGTTGTTTTGGAGTCTGCAACATCACTTTGGTGTGCCGGTTTTTCTCTTTCTTCCCCCTCTATCTTTCTTCTCATCTATTTCCTTCAGCACAAATTTACCCACCGATGGCCGCCAGACTGCGGCATACACAAATTCCCCATCATTCCGGGGTTCCCTCATAATTACATAAATGTTCAATTCTTGGCAAACCCAGTCCTCGGAGGATCCGTACTTTGGCCAGAAGACGTTCCCTCCGAGGTGGGCGCCAGCCCAAGTTAGGCAGTAATATGTAATTATTTAATAATAATTTTTATAATTAATTTCTTCTCTTTTCTCTTATACTTTGAAAGTTCATCGGATTGCCTTCCGGAATTTCCGGGAGGGACTTCCCACCACTCGGTTTTGACTGAGATTTTTCCTTTTCCCACCTTCGTTTCCTCAAGTCAAACAGACACTCCCGTCACTTTCTAGTATCTAGAGAACTTTAACCGTGCACTGACCACGGTACTAAGCGCTTATGGAAACACGTACAACGATAAGTAACCTCCCCCGTCCATATTTTGGAGGTCCATCCCAATACTCGAATCTGGGTACCTTTAATGGGGCCTATGCCACTCGACTCTCTCTGAGAGTCCAGGGCGGGCTCTCAAACTGCGGGATGTCCCGAAGGGCGCCCGGGTTACAAGGAGGGGGAAGATCATCCTCCTAGGACTCCTGGAGGACTTTTTTGGGGTGGTGTCCCTGGAAGGGGGCCCTTTTTTAGGTTGGGCAAAAAGAACTCAGATGCCCCTTTTCAGGGAGCAGTTTTTCAACCAGGGAGGGGGGTGGGTAATGAGGTCCAGCCAAACATCAATATAGGGGAACTGATCGGGGTGGCCAGGGGTCCCAGTCACAATTCTCCAAACCTTGTTTACAATTTGCTTATCAAAACTACCCTGAGGGGGCCACCCCACCCCGAAGGTGGGCCACTCATTCATGCAAAATAGAATGAGCTTCTGTTTCTTTAGGGTAATCCCATAATCATACCCATCCCGGTATCCTTTTTTAAAGTGACTGAGCATACAGTTCAAAGGCGTTTCTGGCGTGCTGGCTGAACCTCCCATTCATACAACACAGAGACACAAACAAACAACAACCTGGAGGCGAACACATCCTTCCAGTAGACATTGGAGAGGTTGCCCTGAAGATATTCGTCCTCGATCCAGGTGGAAACCTGCCTGGCAGTCTGTGAGCGAGGAGGTTTCAGACAGAGGATCGTAAAACAGAATTTCCTAAAGGCAACGCTTCCACATATAGAACAGATTCACAGACAACCGCGGAACCAGAACCAGAACCAGAATCGGGCAGTGACCCAACGTCTTGGGGTGCCCGGGGAATCGAGGCGCAAAGTGCTAACTGCCGCGTCCGGCACTCGTTCCCTTCAGAAAACAGAAACCAGGTTACCTCCGGAAGCAGTTGATCGTTGCCGATCCCAGGATCCACCAGGCCGAAATGAGGATCAGTCGGCGTCAGGGGACAGTTTAGACCTCTCAGCCTTGAGTTCCGGGGCCCTGGAACGTCTCAGGGGCCGGCCCCCCTAGAAGTCAGAGCAGAATGGTCTCCTTCCCCCGAGGCCGAGGTCCTCCCAGGTTGGGTCTCCACGGTGACACGGGACACCGTGCATCTCGCTGGGGCCTCCAAATGTTGTGCCGAGAATCAGCGAGTGAGACCCAGGTAGAAATTTAGAAGTGGATTTTATTAGCGCGCGGCTGCAAGGGGCCAGGGACCCAGATCAAGCAGCCCCGATCCGATTCTCACTGTGTCTTTTATTGAGTTACAGCAACATGGGAGGGAGCATTTAGGAATTTCAGGAATCCAATTAGGACCAAAGGATGCTGTAAATTCTCTGTTTTTACTGCCTTGTAAAGGTTGTTATCTGCCATATGGCCTTGTATAAATAGGTGTGTAAATTCTGTTATCTTCTGTTGTCACTGTCTTGTCAGGATGTCATCTGACCTAGGACCTTACATAGATAAGTGTTACTTGTTTAATGGCCTTGAAGGCATCTGTTGCAGACAAACAAAAAGGAGTTGTTCTCTTAGCCTGCACAAAATGGAGTCAGTCATGTCAAGTCCGCTAGTGGACAACAGGGATGGCTTTTGTCAGGCAGGTCAGGGTGGGGGAGGCCTTTGTTAGGCAGGTTTTGTGGCGGGAAGTTTTGGCGGGCATTCTTCTTCCATGAAGAAGCGTGTACAAAGGGATGGGAGGAAGGGATGTGAAAACAAAATGGAGATCAGACAAACCCAATCACAACACTCGCAGCCTTGGACTTATGCTTTATTTGTCCTTCTCATATAACAAAATGTCATTTAAAATTTCTATTTCACAAGTCTCTGGGGGTAGACCAAAATAGTGCTACATTATCATGAAAGGAGAAGCTCGTCATGCGCAAATGTTTCCTATGGAATTAGAGAACACTTGGTGTAAGAGAAAACGTTGCCATACCTTGCAAACCTTAAGCAAGCAAGACAATAATAATAATAATGATAGCATTTGTTAAGCGCTTACTATGTGCAAAAACAGATGACATACTTTTTGTTTGCACAGTGGAGCCAGAACTCTGGGTCTTTCATTGGCCTTTTAAATCAAACATGCACTCATTGATAGATTTCTCCATTAGTGGTGTACTTTTCAAATTTGAAAGACAATTCTATATAAACTCTAAACAATCCTATTTCACATCCTCGCAGCCTTGGACTTATGCTTTATGGCGTTGATTCAGTGAACTACCTTGGCTCAGTCTGATGCTCTAGAGGTTTATCCCAAGGCTCTTTAGGGTTTGCCACTGCAGCAAGACAGAAAGCAGCAACAGTGGTCTGGTGTCTTTCCAGAGATGAGGGAAATAGAAGGTGTCATCTCCGGAGGGACTAATAGTTCAGGATTCTCCCGAGTCCCCCAGATATTTCCCTCTAAACACTAACGTTAATTAGACCTGAAAAATTAACAAGTCATGACTCGCTCCAAAACTAGTGGTATTAATAAAAATGTCCACACAGCTTGGCTTTTCCTCCTTAGTCTTAGGTTCAGAGCAATAGTTGGATAATTCCAGATCACTTCAAGGGTGTCTCAGGATTTTCAGTTGCTTCCCTCAACCGGAGCCGCAAAGCCCTGCTCTGAAACGCTGTCTCACTGGAGCTCCCCTGAGCTGGTTTACTACTGTCCCCTTCCATAGACTCCATGGAGGTAAGTGGTTGGATCTGAACTCGATTCATTCATTTAATCGTATTTACTGAGCGCTTACAGTGTGCAGAGCACTGATCTAAGCACCTAGAAAGTACAGTTCATCAATGGAAAGAACCTTAGCCAGTCATTGCATCAAGAGGTTCCCATCTTTCTGAGCTGAAGTGATGCTGCAATAGCTTAGTCTCCCTTTCCCTTCAATCTCCTCAATTCTCTGCATTTTCTCTCTGTTGCCAGGTGATGGAGTGTGGAATAGATCATGTCTCTGTGACATATTGGACTTCAAGGGTTGAGAAAAAAAATCTAGATAATATCCTTCTCCCTGTGCTGGGCAAAGGAACCAAGAATGTTACTAGTCAATTTGTGGATGACCTGAGATTTGCCAGGGTCATTAACACTTTGGAAGACGCGGCTGAATTGTAAAAACGATCCTATGTCAATAGACTGAAATTCAGAAAGAATGATTTCTAGGTGGCACTCTTAGATATAAGAAACAAAGCACACAAACAGGAAAAGAGTGGTTCACACTATTCAGTAATTGACATTCAGTACCTAGTTGTTCACAAGCCGAAAGTCAATCTAAATGAAGGCCCTTTATAGGACCTCTATTAATAAGCAATAAGAGTTTGGTATTTGAGATGGGAATGGTAATTTTTCCACTCTGCTAGTTTCTGGTGAAATATTCTGGGTTGCCTGGACTTAGTCTTGGTCCTTGAACATTTTTGCTGTGGTATTCATTATGCAATTTCTATGTGCCAAACTCTTAATCAATCAATGAATCAATCAATCGTATTTATTGAGTGCTTACTGTATGCAGAGCACTGTACTAAGCGCTTGGGAAGTACAAGTTGGCAACATATAGAGACGGTCCCTACCCAACAGTGGGCTTACATTCTAGAAGGGGGAGACAGAGAACAAAACCAAACATATTAACAAAATAAAATAAATAGAATAGATATGTACAAGCGTTTAGTACAGTGCTCTGCACATAGTGAGCGCTCAATAAATACGATTGATGATGTACAAATAAAATAAGTAAATAAATAAATAAATAGGGTAATAAATATGTACAGACATATATACATATATACAGGTGCTGTGGGGAAGGGAAGGAGGTAAGATGGAGAGGGGGACGAGGGGGAGAGGAAGGAAGGGGCTCAGCCTGGGAAGGCCTCCTGGAGGAGATGAGCTCTCAGTAGGGCCTTGAAGGGAGGAAGAACATATATACAGGTGCTGTGGGGAAGGGAAGGAGGGGGAGAGGAAGGAG